>NW_006772955.1:615708-641890 GCF_000442215.2 Lipotes vexillifer | reverse complement strand
ACAATACACTACTTAATAACCAAGAGATCACTGAAGAAATCAAAGAGGAAATCAAAAAATACTAGAAACAAATGACAATGAAAATATGATGACACAAAACCAATGGGATGCAGCAAAAGCAGTTCTAAGAGGGAAGTTTATAACAATACACTCCTACCTCAAGAAACAAGAAACATCTCAAATAAACAGCCTAACCTCACACCTAAAGCAATTAGAGAAAGAAGAACAAAACAACCCCATAGTTAGCAGCAGGAAAGAAATCATAAAGATCAGATCAGAAATAAATGAAAAAGAAATGAAGGAAATGATAGCTAAGATCAAACTAAAAGCTGGTTCTTTGAGAAGAGAAACAAAATTGATAAACCATTAGCCAGACTCATCAAGAAAAAAGGGAGAAGACTCAAATCAATAGAATTAGAAATGAAAAAGGAGAAGTAACAACTGACACTGCAGAAATACAAAGGATCATGAGAGATTACTACAAGCAACTATATGCCAATAAAGTGGACAACATGAAAGAATTGGTCAAATTCTTTCAAATGCACAACCTTCCAAGACTGAACAAGGAAGTAATAGGAAATATGAACAGACAAATCACAGGAACTGAAACTGATACTGTGATTAAAATTTTTCCAACAAACGAAAGCCCAGGACTAGATGGATTCACAGGCGAATTCTATCAAACATTTACAGAAGAGCTAACACCTACCCTTCTCAAACTCTTCCAAAATACAGCAGAGAGAAGAACAATCCTGAACTCATTCTACGAGGCCACTATCACCCTGATAGCAAAATCAAAGATGTCACCAAGAAAGAAAACTACAGGCCAATATCACTGATGCACATAGATGAAAAAATCCTCAACAAAATACTAGCCAAGAGAATCCAACAGCACATTAAAAGGATCACACACCATGATCAAGTGGGGGTTATCCAAGGAATACAAGGATTCTTCAGTATACGCAAATCAATCAATGTGATAAACCATATTAACAAATTGAAGGAGAAAAACCATATGATCATCTCAATAGATGCAGAAAAAGCTTTCGACAAAATTCAACATCCATTTATGATAAAAACCCTGCAGAAAGTAGGCATAGAGGGAACTTATCTCAACATAATAAAGGCTATTTATGACAAACTCACAGCCAATATAGGTCACAATGGTGAAAAACTAAAACCATTTCCACTGAGATCAGGGACAAGACAAGGTGGCCCACTCTCACCACTATTATTCAACATACTTTTGGAAGTTTTGGCCACAGCAATCAGAGAAGAAAAAGAAATAAAAGGAATCCAAAGCAGAAAAGAAGAAGTAAAGCTGTCACTGTTTGCAGATGGCATGATACTATACATAGAGAACCCTAAAGATGCTACCAGGAAACTACTACAGCTAATCAATGAATTTGGTAAAGTAGCAGGATACAAAATTAATGCACAGAAATCTCTTGCATTCCTATAAACTAATGATGAAAAATCTGAAAGAGCAATTAAGGAAACACTCCCATTTACCATTGCAACAAAAAGAATACAATACCTAGGAATAAATCCACCTAAGGAGACAAAAGACCTGTATGCAGAAAACTATGACACTGATGAAAGAAATTAAAGATTATAGAAACAGATGGAGAGATATACCATGTTCTTGGACTGGAAGAATCAACATTATGAAAATGACTATACTACAGATTCTATACTATACTACAGATAAAAGCAATCTACAGATTCAATGCAATCCCTATCAAAGTACCAATGGCATTTTTCACAGAACTAGAACAAAATATTTCACAATTTGTATGGAAACACAAAAGACCCCGAATAGCCAATGCAATCTTGAGAATGAAAAATGGAGCTGGAGGAATCAGACTCCCTGACTTCAGACTATACTACAAAGCTACAGTAATCAAGACAGTATGGTACTGGCACAAAAACAGAAATATAGACCAATGGAACAGGATAGAAAGCCCAGAGATAAACCAAGCATATATGGTCACCTTATTTTTGATAAAGGGGGCAAGAATATACAATGGAGAGAAGACAGCCTCTTCAATAAGTGGTGCTGGGAAAACTGGGCAGCTACATGTAAAAGAATGAAATTAGAACACTCCCTAACACCATACACAAAAATAAACTCAAAATGGTTTAAAGACCTAAATGTAAGGCCAGGCACTATCAAACTCTTAGAGGAAAACATAGGCAGAACACTCTATGACATAAATCACAGCAAGATCCTTTTTGACCCACCTCCTGGAGAAATGGAAATAAAAACAAAAATAAAAACAAAAATAAACAAATGGGACCTAATGAAACTTCAAAGCTTTTGCACAGTAAAAGAAACCATAAACAAGATGAAAAGACAACCCTCAGAATGGGAGAAAATAATTGCAAATGAACCAACTGACAAAGTATTAATCTCCACAATTTACAAGCAGCTCAATATCAAAAATCCAACAACCCAATCCAAAAATGGGCAGAAGACCTAAATAGACATTTTTCCAAAGAAGATATACAGATTGCCAACAAACACATGAAAGAATGCTCAACATCACTAATCATTCAGAAATGCAAATAAAAACTACAATGAGGTATCACCTCACACCTGTCAGAATGGCCATCATCAGAACAATCTGCAAACAATAAATGCTGGAGAGGATGTGAAGAAAAGGGAACCCTCTTGCACTGTTGGTGGGAATGTGAATTGGTACAGCCACTATGGAGAACACTATGGAGGTTCCTGAAAAAACTAAAAATAGAACTACCATACGACCCAGCAATCCCACTACCAGGCATATACCCTGAGAAAACCATAATTCAAAAAGAGTCATGTACCACAGTGTTCATTGCAGCTCTATTTACAATAGCCAGGACATGGAAGCAACCTAAGTGTCCATTGACAGATGAATGGATAGAGAAGATGTGGCACATGTATACAATGGAATATTACTCAGTCATAAAAAGTAACAAAAATGAGTTATTTGTAGTGAGGTGGATGGACCTAGAGTCTGTCATACAGAGTGAAGTAATTCAGAAAGAGAAAAACAAATACCATATGCTAACATATATATATGGAATAAAAAAAAATTTGTTCTGAAAAATCTAGGGCAGGACAGGAATAAAGATGCAGATGTAGAGATGGACTAGAGGGCATGGGGAGGTGGAAGGGAAAGCTGGGACGAAGTGAGAGAGTGGCATTGACTTATATATACTATCAAATGTAAAACAGATAGCTAGTGGGAAGCAACTGCATAGCACAGGGATATCAGCTCGGTGCTTTGTGACCACCTAGAAAGGTGAGATAGGGAGTGTGAGAGGGAGACGCAAGAGAGAGGATATATGGGGATATATTTATATGTATAGCTGATTCACTTTGTTATAAAGCAGAAACTAACACACAATTGTAAAGCAACTATACTCCAAAAAAGATGTTAAAAAAAAATAAATGATGAAATCTTCAAAAAAAATATATCAGCCAAGTATTTTTTAAATATGTAAAAGGACTGTTTTTGTTTTGTTTTGTTTTTTTATCTAATTTTATTTATTTATTTTTGGTTGTGTTGGGTCTTTGTTTCTGTGTGAGGGCTTTCTCTAGTTGCGGCGAGTGGGGGCCACTCTTCATCACAGTGCGCGGGCCTCTCACTGTCGCGGCCTCTCTTGTTGTGGAGCATAGGCTCCAGACGTGCAATTGGACTGGAAGAATCAACATTATGAAAATGACTATACTACAGATTCTATACTATACTACAGATAAAAGCAATCTACAGATTCAATGCAATCCCTATCAAAGTACCAATGGCATTTTTCACAGAACTAGAACAAAATATTTCACAATTTGTATGGAAACACAAAAGACCCCGAATAGCCAATGCAATCTTGAGAATGAAAAATGGAGCTGGAGGAATCAGACTCCCTGACTTCAGACTATACTACAAAGCTACAGTAATCAAGACAGTATGGTACTGGCACAAAAACAGAAATATAGACCAATGGAACAGGATAGAAAGCCCAGAGATAAACCAAGCATATATGGTCACCTTATTTTTGATAAAGGGGGCAAGAATATACAATGGAGAGAAGACAGCCTCTTCAATAAGTGGTGCTGGGAAAACTGGGCAGCTACATGTAAAAGAATGAAATTAGAACACTCCCTAACACCATACACAAAAATAAACTCAAAATGGTTTAAAGACCTAAATGTAAGGCCAGGCACTATCAAACTCTTAGAGGAAAACATAGGCAGAACACTCTATGACATAAATCACAGCAAGATCCTTTTTGACCCACCTCCTGGAGAAATGGAAATAAAAACAAAAATAAAAACAAAAATAAACAAATGGGACCTAATGAAACTTCAAAGCTTTTGCACAGTAAAAGAAACCATAAACAAGATGAAAAGACAACCCTCAGAATGGGAGAAAATAATTGCAAATGAACCAACTGACAAAGTATTAATCTCCACAATTTACAAGCAGCTCAATATCAAAAATCCAACAACCCAATCCAAAAATGGGCAGAAGACCTAAATAGACATTTTTCCAAAGAAGATATACAGATTGCCAACAAACACATGAAAGAATGCTCAACATCACTAATCATTCAGAAATGCAAATAAAAACTACAATGAGGTATCACCTCACACCTGTCAGAATGGCCATCATCAGAACAATCTGCAAACAATAAATGCTGGAGAGGATGTGAAGAAAAGGGAACCCTCTTGCACTGTTGGTGGGAATGTGAATTGGTACAGCCACTATGGAGAACACTATGGAGGTTCCTGAAAAAACTAAAAATAGAACTACCATACGACCCAGCAATCCCACTACCAGGCATATACCCTGAGAAAACCATAATTCAAAAAGAGTCATGTACCACAGTGTTCATTGCAGCTCTATTTACAATAGCCAGGACATGGAAGCAACCTAAGTGTCCATTGACAGATGAATGGATAGAGAAGATGTGGCACATGTATACAATGGAATATTACTCAGTCATAAAAAGTAACAAAAATGAGTTATTTGTAGTGAGGTGGATGGACCTAGAGTCTGTCATACAGAGTGAAGTAATTCAGAAAGAGAAAAACAAATACCATATGCTAACATATATATATGGAATAAAAAAAAATTTGTTCTGAAAAATCTAGGGCAGGACAGGAATAAAGATGCAGATGTAGAGATGGACTAGAGGGCATGGGGAGGTGGAAGGGAAAGCTGGGACGAAGTGAGAGAGTGGCATTGACTTATATATACTATCAAATGTAAAACAGATAGCTAGTGGGAAGCAACTGCATAGCACAGGGATATCAGCTCGGTGCTTTGTGACCACCTAGAAAGGTGAGATAGGGAGTGTGAGAGGGAGACGCAAGAGAGAGGATATATGGGGATATATTTATATGTATAGCTGATTCACTTTGTTATAAAGCAGAAACTAACACACAATTGTAAAGCAACTATACTCCAAAAAAGATGTTAAAAAAAAATAAATGATGAAATCTTCAAAAAAAATATATCAGCCAAGTATTTTTTAAATATGTAAAAGGACTGTTTTTGTTTTGTTTTGTTTTTTTATCTAATTTTATTTATTTATTTTTGGTTGTGTTGGGTCTTTGTTTCTGTGTGAGGGCTTTCTCTAGTTGCGGCGAGTGGGGGCCACTCTTCATCACAGTGCGCGGGCCTCTCACTGTCGCGGCCTCTCTTGTTGTGGAGCATAGGCTCCAGACGTGCAAGCTCAGTAGTTGTGGCTCACGGGCCTAGTTGCTCTGTGGCATGTGGGATCTTCCCAGACCAGGGCTCGAACCCGTGTCCCCTGCATTGGCAAGCAGACTCTCAACCACTGCGCCACCAGAGAAGCCCAAAAGGACTGTTTTTAAAAGTCAAATCCGGTAACCCTGAAATTATAACCTAAGACAGAGACCAAAAAATGAAAGAAAAAATAAGAGGCATACTGAAGAAATCTGGGAAGTCCAACAGATATTGGGAAAACTAGGGAATTTATCAGATCTGAAGGACATGAATATCAGAATTAAAATATTCACCAGATGGTCAAGCATAAACAATGAAAAAAAAGAAGTCTATAGATAGTTCATTAGGAAATTTCAAAATATCAAGGATAAAAAGAATGCTTTTTTGACCTATTAAAGCAGAATTTGGCAAACTACAGCTCATGTACCAAATCTGACCCACTATTTGTTTTTGTAAATAAAGTTTTATTGGAACATAAAACAAAAAAAAGAATAAGTTGGAGGACACCTAACACTCGGTTTCAAACTGTACCATAAATAAAAAAGGCAGTAGGGGTATTGGTGAAAGTATAGACATATAGATCAATGTAAATGAATAGAGAACCTAGAAATAGTTTTATGTAAGTACAGTCTGCTGATCTTTGGAAAAGGAGCAAAAACAACCCAATGAAGAGTGAATGATATTTACAACAAATGATGATGAAATAATTGGACATTCATAGGCAGAAAATCCAACCTAGAAACAGACTTTATACCTTTCACAAATATTAACCCTGAATAGATAATATATGTGAATAAAAAATAAAAAACTATACTCCAATATAAAATAAAAATTAAAAAAACTATAAAAGTTCTGGGAGGAAAAAAAGTAGAGAAACTCCCTGTGGCTTTGAGTTTTTAGATACAACAGCAAAAACATGATCCATTAAAAAATTAAATTCTACTTTATTTCCATAGTAGAAAACAATAAATATATATACAAATGAATCTTAAATGCATACGCTTTGTGCAAAAAGCTAGTCTGAAATGGCTGTATATTGCATGATTCCAGTTACATTAACTTCTGTAGAAGATAAAACTATAGAGATCTTAAGCACATCAGTGGCTCCTAGGGGTTCAGAGCGGGAGGGAGAGAGTTGAATAGGTGAAGCACAGGGGTCCTTTTTTAGGGAGGTGAAAGTATTCTGCATGATACTGTAATGGGGGAATACATGACACTAGCCTGTTGTCAAAATGCATAGAACTTTAAGCATGAAGAGTGAACCTTAATGCATATAAGTTTAAAAAAGCATCATTTAAGACATTGGGGAATTCTAGCATGGTATGAAGAATATAAGAAAACAATCTAGTGCATTACAATGTATGAAAAATGCCACTGAAGGAGTTGGGTTAAAAAGGTGCTGTCCTTAGTAATTTTTGGAAATGAATGGAGTCTGTAAGACTAAAGGCAAAAGTAACTGTACATGAAGCACTGTACTCTAGTTGGCAAAGTTGTTTCCCTCAAAGCCTTGATTTAAGAATTATGACACTGGGCTTGAACAATTAAGTAAATAGATGGAAGATGATGGGAACTTGGTTTCTTATTGTTGGGGTGAGAATTTACAGTAAATGAGTCTAGAATGATCCAGGTAGAAATGCATTAGAGTTGTAGATATCAGAATGAATCCATGTTTTTTTTTAATGTATTTGCAGATAGCTGAATATAGAGATGCTTATATATAATATGTATATATACATGGGTCACTATAAACACATACATTTCCTTTGTTACTTGAGTGGGACTATAAACAATGACATCCCAAGAGCAATAAATACACCTAGTGGCTAAATATTGTTTTCTAATGCTGTTCCCCAATAAAAGTACCAGAGATCCTTGGAGAGAAGGCTGATTCTAGGAATGGGACAGGAAATATACAAGAGAATCTTATAGTGCAAAAAAGTAAGAAAATACTCAAAAAACAAAACAAAACCCTCACAATAATGGGGTATGTCAAAAATACACAGGAACCAACTGAAACTGAAAGAGCTCCCAATTGCCAAAGCCAAAACAATTTGGACAACAAAATAAATAAAATAATTTTGCATTATAACCTAATATAAAATAAAGTATAAAATAAATATCTATAACTTTATAGTGATATAGATAAATTATTAATGGAGAAGGTTAGACAAAACTCTTGTGCAAGAGAATTTCAAATAATTTATGTAGGTATTCTGCCCTCAAGGAGGTAGAATATAACTCTTCACTTCTTAAGTGTCAGCTGCACATGGTGACTTATTTCCCCAAAGTAACAGAAATGGGAACAAAAAGAGTCAGTTTACAGTGAATAAATCTGACAAATACTATCTCAGCAATGTGATTAAATTCAGCATTAACAATGGTAAGTTATGTTGATAGCATGTACCCTTGTTATTATGAGATGAAAAACATATTTTGCTTTTGAGGTCTTTCTCCCAAACACAGATAACCTCAGTCTAATCATGAGAAAAACATCAGATGAATTCCATCTTAGGGGCATTCTGGAAAATACCTAACCAGTACTCCTCAAAATGGTTTAGGTCATCGAAACAATGTTGGTTCATTAATTATGAAAAAATGTAACATAGTAATATAAAATGTTAATAATGAGGAAACTGGTTGTGGAGTACATGGGAACTCAACATCACATGTTCCACCGAACAGCTGAGATCCAGCCTTCCTAACATTGTCCATAATGACTGTACAAAACTACTTATACAGAATCAAACTTCCCTCTTTTCTCTATCTATGAACATGGTAATTCCTGGGATGCCCTCTACTTCTGGAGAGGCAGCAGAGCTGAGCTGGAGATGAACCTTGGACCATGAGAACTGGCATGTAAATACTGACTTACTGGTTATGTAACTGGGGCAATTTACTAGCCTCTCTATGCCTCATACTCCACTCTGTAAACTGAGCATGATGACAGAAACCTCCTCATATGATTGTTAGGAGAATTAAATTGAAAAACATTTGTAAAACACTTAGAATATTAGCTGATACATAATGAGTACATAAAATGAATGTGTAAGTAAAATAGTAAGTAAAAGTGAATATGGTTTCTAGTTTTTCTTTTAATTGATGTATTATAAAAAGAGTCGAAGTAAGCGTTCTAGAATGCTTGTGACCTGGCAGGGATAATAGATTCCAACAGGAATAGCAAATATGTCTTTAAAGCTATGGAGCCACCAGCTCCCAGGATTTCCGTTATTTAAATTGTTTAGGGCCTCAGTGAACCTGGTATAAACTAGCTAAGAGAGCATGGGAGTTAGAATATTACAGAAACAGTAAGTCAAGGTGATTACTGGAATTGTAGATAATGTCCCACGTTGTGATAGATTCAATCCTATTCCTAAAAGAGTCATCTGCTTGCATTAATTCTTGCATTAAAGTCATAAAAATACAAATTAAGAAAACATGATTTCAGAACGCTAAACCAACAGAAGACTCATGAGTCAAAGGTCTTTATTTGATACTTTCTATTTGTTTTAAATGAAGTAAGTTAACTAAAAAAAGGCAAAATCCTGTATGAACTTTTGTGATGTTTATAGATTATATCATACAACCCATCTTCTTTTATATATAAAACTTCAAACACAAATAAAATCTTAACTACAAATAAAAGTATAATAGGTCCAGAGGAAACACAAATTGTAATACAAGGTGTGATTTGGGGTGTGGTGATAAGGATGCAAGTGGAGGGCAGCCGAAAATTGTACTGATAATAAGGTCATAATATTCAGGGTATTTGCTGTAGCTGAGTTGTAAATTTAGTTCCAACCTTCCTTGAAGCCAAGTGTAAAGTAAAATATAGCCTCTTTTACAATTCTCATTATCAAGTAATCGAAAAGATAACCAGAGACATAGAAAGCGCAAAGCTATTCCAAGCAATAAGTTCTAAAATAAAAATCTTAGAAATCAAGGTCATAATTTAAGGCAAGAAAATCAATTAGGCCAGGAACCAAGATACTATAATCCAGATTTATGGTTCTTAAACCAAGGATAAAGCTGCAATTTTTTTTTCTTTTTTATAAATTTATTTATTTATTTTTGCCTACGTTGGGTCTTCATTGCTGCGCGTGGGCTTTCTCTAGTTACCGTGAGTGGGGCAGGGGCCTACTCTTCGTTGCAGTGTGTGGGCTTCTCATTGCGGTGGCTTCTCTTGTTGTGGAACATGGGC
Organism: Lipotes vexillifer; assembly: GCF_000442215.2. Lineage (NCBI taxonomy): Eukaryota > Metazoa > Chordata > Mammalia > Artiodactyla > Lipotidae > Lipotes > Lipotes vexillifer. The sequence goes on along the minus strand of NW_006772955.1, from coordinate 631,957 downwards.
TCTAGGCACACAGGCTTCAGTAGTTGTGGTTCACAGGCTCTAGAGCGCCTCAGTAGTTGTGTGGGCTTCTCATTGCGGTGGCTTCTCTTGTTGTGGAACATGGGCTCTAGGCACACAGGCTTCAGTAGTTGTGGTTCACAGGCTCTAGAGCGCCAGCTCAGTAGTTGTGGTGCACGGGCTTAGTTGCTCCATGGCATGTGGGATCTTCCCGGACCAGGGCTTGAACCCATGTCCCCTGCACTGGCAGGCAGATTCTTGACCACTGCGCCACGAGGGAAGCCCCTAAAGCTGCAATTTTAATGGTTTTCGTCCCAAGGCACACAAAGTGGGATGAACAATCAGATTTTCTTTTTTCCCATCGTATGTGCTACATTTCATTTATTCTCACTCCCACTTGAGAATGGACTGAACGCAAGCAAGAGAGGGTCTTTTCTATACTTTTTGATATGAAAGACTAGATCATTTCCCTCACCATTATATTCTTAACAGCTAATAGTATCTGACACATAATAGATATTTTTGTATAAATCCAAAATTTGAAATGATTTTTAAAAATTCAGTTGAGTAATATTGGGCTAAACTGAGGGGATGTGCAGGCAGGCATGGATCTCTCAATATTGCCTAAATTCTCAGTTTATCCAATGACAAAGAATGCTGGGGAAGAACAGAGCTGTCAAAGTTAAGTATCAGCATATTCATGCCCACATGAAAGGTTTATGGCACTTTCTCCTCCTTGGAGAGACAACTGGGGACTGTACTGTGGCAGAAGATCAAGTAGATCTGACTCTTCAAAGATAGGGTTGAAAACAGATTCAGGGAATCTTGGTTCACTATGACTATAGTGGCCTCTTCAAAGTCATAATAAAAAAATATGGGATTTTCTCAAATTTGGAGGATTTTAATAATACATTTATCCGGAACTCTGGTTGTAGCAGCAAGATTAAGAGAATTTGAGAGGCAAAGGAGTGAGGCCAGGATGTGCAAAAGGTTTGTAATTGGCAAAAGTGAACCAAGGTCAGAAAATTCTAGAAGAAACCTTCATACACAAAAGGTTGCTATTTTGATTATTATTAAAAGTATGTAACTTACCAGTTACCTTGGGACCAATAACATTGCACAAATGTGTTTCAACACAATGATTAGAACTATGAGTAGTGGTCTTCAGACTGGGTTGCAGTCACCTTGGAGGTACATAAGACTGACTGTGGAAAGAGAGTTTTAGACCTTCTCTTTCTCCTTCACCTCTTCCTTCTCCTCTTTCTTCTTTCCTCCCTCTTTGTTTTTCTCTTTATGTGTATATATAGATATACATACACACACACATCTATACACACATGCATATATACACACATTATATACACGTATATATAATATGTGTGCATGAGTGTATATGAGTAATCCCTTTATTCTTTTCTATTTGGGGAACGGTTTATAATGCAATAGTATATCAATAGTAATAATACCCCTCACTTGTTGAGTGATATTATTAATATACACACAACATTGTTGTAAGCTTAACAAATATTAAACAATTCAGTCCTCACAATGACTGTATGAAGTAGGTACTGTTATTACCCATCTCTTAGGATGAGGTTAAGAGTGGCATCTATTGATATAATAACTTACCGAAGGTCACAAAATTAGGAAGTGGCAGAGCTGCAATTCAAATCTAAGCAATCTGACTCCAGCATTGGTGGTTCTGCCTACTACAGGAGTACGTGTATATAATGCATAATTAATAAAATATGAGCATATTTAGGGGTGTGTGCTCAAGAAATTTAAAAGGGATGAGTTTTTTTAAAATATAAGAGATCATTTAGACTACCTTAATAAATTTTAAATTATTCATCTCAAGAGGCTAATGAATTAACAAAATGGATGTACTTAACAATGTTTGGAAAACCATTCTAGTATTAAAGTGCTGTTATACACGATGCAGCTCCTTTATAAGGATTTATTAAGCAATGCGTTCTGTTTGGTAGCACTGATCTATATGCTGTGGTTAATTCTTGGTACATATAGCACAAAAATACAGATGACCTCTTCTTGCTACTTTACCATCTTTTTAAGGAGATGGAAAGTCAACAGTCCCTAAACACTCACAAAACACACTAATACTAAAGTCAAGATTAATTTTGACCCTCAGGTTTTTTGTTGCAACATTTGGTTCTATCAGTGATAATATCTTCTGATTAACATTGAGAGAATTGGCCTTGAATCACTAACATATATATAAGGAGCCAATTTAGTTTCTAAATTATGCAGAAATAGCTTAGCATAACATCTGGTTAATGTGCTACTAAAAATGAATTTAATTTTGATAGATTAAAGTTATATAAGCCTCCTTTGGGAGAAAGAGCAGACAAATTGAATTTTCTCAAACATAAGAATTATATGTAATACACATTTTTGTAAATGGGGACATTTTTATTAAAATAGGTATTTATTTTACTGACTTTTTGGCATAAAATATCTAAAATAATGAGTATTATGATATCTTTTGTATCAATTTTCTTTTTTCTTTTAAGAGAATATAGTATTTTTCTGTTGGTTTATTGATTGATTGATTGGTGTTGATTGATTGATTGATTGGTGTTTATTGTGGGGTAATGGAGGGTAATGCTTTTCTCTTTTCAGTGATGGATTTTGAATAAGGCAGCCTTATACATACAATGGTAGCCTATGATTTCTTAAATCAATCAATCTCATCTTCCATGAGAGTTCTCAAATTTTCTGTGGTATTTACCTTGTAGTTGATTAATTTGTAATACTTTGTGGATGATTACTTTGAGACATTGAAGACACCTCTTATGCCCCCCACCTTTTCTTTTAACTCAGTGGTGGGAGTATATGGATAGACTTAAGGTGAATATTACATTATATGTGTACAAAGATGGGTACATTTTTCTCTGGAGAGAATTTGTAGCTTTCAAGAGATTCTTAAAAGGATTGAGTATTAGGAAAAAAAGGATAAATATAATATTTTAGATCAATATTGAATTTCCCCAAAAGTCATTTCAGTAGTGATTAGTTTTCTCAGAGTCAGAACTACGTTGTTACAAGTTCCAAACCAATCATCGAGTGACTTCGATTAACTTATCTGTAAAAGAGTTACTTTGGATTAGGTTTACTTTTAGTGTCCTTTCTAACTAAAGAGCCTGTGTCTTTGGATTCATTTCAAAGAAACAAACATTTCCAGCTCAGATTGGAATTTACCAATACAATGGGCTATTGCAACTTTCTACAGTCATTATTGGCTATTTATTAACATTTTAAACATTGATACCTATTTAGAGATTGTCCATGGGATGACAGTATGGAATTTTATTTATTAATGACATTTTGAATAATTTTCAGTTGATTTTTAGCTATGTTTAAAGAAATTGTTCAGCAGAAAGATCTGGTAAATGCTATTCCATTTAATTCCTTCTTCCCCAAATCTATTATCTCTTCAAATTTGTACATATATATATATGTATACATATATATGCATATGTATAATTATATATATGTACTCTGTGTGTGTGTGTATATGTGTGTGTGTAAAATGATGGTCATAAAGTGTTAAGGCAGAATTTCTTCTCCAGGAAAATAATCTGTTTTGCTCATAGAGACTTTTAAGTGATAGGATGAGTTCCACCCATATTGCTAAGGATAATCTACTTGAAGCCAAATTATTGTATATGTTAACCACATTTTAAAAATATCTTGGGCTTCCCTGGTGGCGCAGTGGTTGGGAGTCCGCCTGCCAATGCAGGAGACACGGGTTCGTGCCCCGGTCCGGGAGGATCCCACATGCCGCGGAGCGGCTGGGCTCGTGGGCCATGGCCGCTGAGCCTGCGCGTCCGGAGCCTGTGCTCTGCGACGGGAGAGGCCGCGGCGGTGAGAGGCCCACATATTGCAAAAAATATATATGTACATCTTGGACTTCCCTGGCGGTGGTTAAGACACCGTGCTTCCAATGCCGGGGTCTCGGGTTTGAATCCTGGTCGGGGAACTAAGATCCCACCTGCCTCACAGTGTGGCCAAAAGAAAATATCTATATATATCTATATATAGATATATAGCTTTGCAACACCTAGATTAGCGTTTGGTTGAATAACTGGGTACTATAACCTAGCAAGGTTGACACACAAAATATCACACTTGGATTAAGCATCCAGAAGCTTAATATTAAAGTAAAAGCAGTAGACAGGGAGAAATAATTCACAGTTCATATCCATACTACATTTACCATTTGGATCAGAAAGTTACTAGAAGGCAAATCATCCTTAAAGTCCAGACATTTGCATGTTTCTTTTGTTCATTATCTCATTTCATGTCTTAGGAATCATATTAGGACTTTCCAACAACACTTATGATGCCCTTTATATAGTCATTTATAGTTCTAATGAGAACCTCAATCCTTCACCACAGATCCAGAAATTGTAATTTGTTGTCTTCATGAAGTTAACATTTCCTGTGTTATGTCAGAAAAACTATCTAAAATTAGGAAGTAGACCAAGTGTTTACTGAATCTTCAATGCAGTGCTGAGCTTATTTATTGACTGGTCTACTTTACAGCTCTATAGTGGCAAAGGTTAATATAAAAATTTTTGTTTAATTAGATATTGTAATGGTTAAGTTTATGTTTTAACTTAGGTGGGCCACAGTGCCCAGATATTTGGTTAAACATTATTCTGGATGTTTCTGTTATGGAACATTTCATCTTCATGGCTTAAAATGGAATAATAGCCTCCAGTAGACTTGTGAAATAAACAGAGTTTAACACTGGGATGTTAACATCTACCTTATACTCCTCTGACTTGTAAGACTACCTTACCCCATGGGCTCAATTTCTTTGTGATTTCTGCATTTTAGAATTAGAATATCTACGGGTAATTCATTTTTAAACTTTTTTTTTTCTCTTGAAGAAATACCTTTGATGAAGTTTTTTTCAAGGGCTGAGAAATCTATGGCTTGTTCCAGGCCTGACTTACTTTACTTTTATGTAGGATTTGACACTACTTTAAGAGTTTCCTCTTTAACAATATTATTCTCTAAGAACCCTGGGGAAAACTTTATCCTTCATTTATTTATTATGCCAGGCTGAATGTTTTCTTGCTATTTTCTACATTCTCTTGTGGCTCTTCTCCATAAGTAAACACAGGAAGTCCTCAACAACTTTGGTTTTGGATATACCTATAGCTTCTTCAATGATTTGTATTCACCTGTCTTCCCTTGGCCAGACACCAATTCATTTTAATGTCTGAAAGATGCTTCAATTATATGGGCTTCTTAAAACTCAAATTCACCGGTCTAACTAGATCGATGGAATAGAATAGAATCCAGAGGTATACTCACAGACTTTAAACAGTTGAGGTTTTTTTTATATAATAGGGCAAATAAAATACACGTAGAGAACAAATGAGTCAATAAATTGTGTTGGAACAATTGGATATCCATATGCAAAAATATGAGCTTTGGTCCATACCTTGCACGATATACAAAAATTAACTCAAAATGGATCATAGGACTAAATGGTAACCCTAAAACTATAGAGATTATAGCAGGAAACATTTTTTACCTTGTGTTAAAAAAAAGATTACTTGAGGGCTTCCCTGGTGGCGCAGTGGTTGAGAGTCCGCCTGCCAATGCAGGGGACACGGGTTTGTGCCCCGGTCCGGGAGGATCCCACATGCCACAGAGCGGCTAGGCTTGTGAGCCATGGCCTCTGACCCTGCACGTCCGGAGCCTGTGCTTCGCAACGGGAGAGGCCACAACAGTGAGAGGCCCGCGTACTGCAAAAAAAAAAAAAAAAAAAAAACCAAAAGACACAGGCTGAGGAGCCCGGTAACAAAAAAAAAAAAAAAAAAAAAAAAAAAAAAAAAAAAAAAAACATTACTTGAATATGACACCAGAAACACAATCCAAAAAGAAGACATTCATAGATTATACTTCATCAAAATAAAAAATGACGATTTCTTCAAAAGGAACTAGTAAGAGAACAAAATGGGAAGCCAAAGATCAGAAGAAAATCAATACAAAGCATATATCTGATAAATGACTTTTATCCAGAATATATAAAGAACTGTCTAGTCAACAGTAACAAAATGTACAACCTGATTTAAAAAAAAAAGTGTACAAAATATTTGAGCAGATGATTCATCAAAAAGATATGAATGGCAAAAAGCACATAAAAATGCTCAACATCATTCATCAACAGGGAAATGTGAATTAAAATCATAATTAAATATCACTGCACACCTATTTGAATGACAAAAATTAAAAAGACTAATCATACTAAATACTTGAGAGGACATGAAGGAACTGAAAGCTTGCACACTGCTGGTGGGAATGTAAAATGGTGCAGCTATTTTGGGAAATAGTCATTTCATTCCTAGGTATTTATCCAAGAAAAAAGGAAATTTATGTCCATAAAAGATCTATACATGAATGTTCATAGAAACTTTGTAATGGTTAAAAACTGAAAACAACACAAATGTCCATCAACAGGTGAACAGATTCGCAAACTGTGTTACATTCATGCAGCGCAATAGTGCTTAGCAATTATTATTGATACAACAACCTAGACCCTTAACATTATATTTCCTTCTAGGCACATTCTACTTCCTGCAAGAAAGCTTCTACAAACAAGCTGGTAAGCACAGACAGTCTATGTGAAGTCCCATCACAAACAGATGCCATTAATTTCTAATTCATGCACTATCATATAGTTTCTTCATTATATGCATTTTCCTCCTTCATTCAATCTTTCAGCCGAGCTTTAACAACAACCCATTAAATGGAAGGCATTATTAATTTGCATACTATTTTAGAAGAAAAACTTCTACCTTGCTTTCTCTGTTCTTCTCTCCTAACCATCATCCTTTTCTTTCCCCATATCTTCATTTAATGTCATTCTTTATTTAGCTGGAGAAAACCCAGCAAATACAATACAAAATAAGATGAAATCTCTTACTTCATGAGGCTCATAGGAAACAGGTATCTTAAACATTTTTACATTCACCAGTAAAACTATGTCTTACACAGAGCAGCACACCAAAATGTATTTTGACGTTACATTTCAAGTCTCAGGAACTTCACTTTTACTCTTGGAATTTATTGTCAGAAGAGATATTTTGACCCAGGCAGTGGCCATGTTCTTAGCTATTCAGTCAGCTTCAAAGTATTTACTGTCTTCTCCACTAAATTTTAGGACTAGGCATGTAGGCATGTCAGAATATATTAAAACTTCAACACCAAGCATGTTGTGCCACAATCAATTATTAAAAAGTTGAATTTTATATTGAATTTTCAGATCAACCAAGTTAACTTTGGAATATGTCAAGATCACAACCACATTGACATTTTTCTATGTGCCTTGCCCCATGTAGTAGCCCTTTATAATAAAGCCACTTTGATCTTCTTTTGTTGATTAACTATGCCAATCTCTTTCATACCTCAGGACCACTACATGGCCATGTTTCTTCTGCCTAAAAGACTCTACAATTAGTAATATTTACTAGCCAATTCATTCATTCTTTAGATTTCAGCTGTAAATTCCATTTTCTGAAAGATACCCACCTCTGATCACCCCAGTATTATTTTGGCATATAGTTAAATTTCTCTTAGCATATGATATTTTTTCCAAATATGTTAACTAGGTGTGTTATTATGATATATATATATATATATATATATATATATATATGTAGCAAATTATATAACAACAGGCACAAACCAATGGCAACAGAACTGATGCTCATTTATGCTTAAGTAGGGTCCTGGGATGCCCTGTTGGAAGACTTATTACATATTTAGTTTCTGAATAATGGAAAGTTCAGGAACATTTAAAGGAATGGGCCAGGGTGACCTAGGTAGTGACTATTTACCAAGTGTTACAGAAGCATTTCAATATTTTCAATGCTATTCTGGTGCATACAGTTGTATTTCAGTTTTCCTTATCACAGTTTCTATTTGTCTTTGTATCTGTGTTATTGTTTAACATTGCCCTTTAGTCTCACTAGATAATATGCTCCATCACAATAAAAACTACCTCTGTTTAAAAACCATTTAAACTATAATAGCTAGAGATGACTAATGAATAAATAAATGATTCTGATGCTGATGCGTGATACTCTACTACATACTATATTAAGGAAAAAATGTTGTGTTCTCTTCCAAAGTACCTAGCATTGTTTTCCAATTTGTGTTTGAAAAGTCTTAGTGTTTGTAAGCAGGTACACTCTACATAATTGAGTACTTGAGAGAGGTTTTTTCTTTTCTATTTTTTTGGCCATGCCCTGCGGCTTGCAGGATCTTAGTTCCCTGACCAGGGATTGAACCCATGCCCCCTACATTGAATTCACTCCTGAACACGCCAGAAAATGCTCCTCTTGGAGCCATTATGGTTCATCACATAATTGACCTGACAGAAAATGGCTACACTCCCTTCTACCAGAAACAAGAATAATGCTTTATTAATATTATGAACAATAACACTGAGGAACTAGGTATAAAATACATAACAAGATTTTATAGGTGTCAGAATTACTAAGTCAGTGGTGAATATTTCCTGTAGGTACTTTTATCTAGTTGAATATGACTGAATGTAATGGTCCTCTCTACATAAGCAAATCCTCCTGCCATTTGAAGGCTGAATGGAGACAATTTTTGAGTGTGTCACTGACAAAGTATAACAGCTGTACTGGATGTCTGTCCCCCAAATCCTTTTAAAATGTTTGCTTTAACCAAAAAAAAAAAAAAGATTGTCTCAAAGTCAGCAGATAAACTACCACATATTAGGTTTTCAAATTCCCCATCATTCTGAAAGTATTGTTATGTGAATTTATTTTTAATAATCTTATGGATTTGAACAGGTTCTCTTGCCTTATTGCTTAATGTGAATTATTTATTTTCCATTGGATTTACAAATGAAGCCAATATATACAGGATCTAGCAATCAAGATATAAGGCAAACTCTGTAAATTATTTGGAGCCTCAGAAATGTGGGGTACCTGGCAGAGAAGGGTCAGAGAACTTGTGAACTTGTGCTAGTATTTGGTGTCTTACATAATGAATAATCTATTGTGAACTCAGTATGATTTTTAAGAAACACATGCATAGTGCTTATTATATACCAGCCATATTTCAAGCAATTTAAAATATTGTTACCTTTAAAACACTAAATGCAAGTATTCCAATTTTTACTTTCTCCGTGAGGTTCATGGAGGCTAAAGAAGGTATACAGCTCGAGAGGTACAAAATAAATCTCCTCTCTCCCATACCGTCTAAATATCCTCCTTCTACTCTACTTTCTTTTTTGTTTTTTGTATAACATTTATCTTTCTAATATACCATATAAATATATTTTTTGAGATTTTGTTTATTTATTTGGTTACTAATCACTGCCTATCTCCACCCACTTGAATATAAGCTAGATCAAGGAGGGATCATAACTCTTTCATTCACAGACATATCTTAAACATCTTGAACAGTGCCTGGAACACTAAAGGACCTCTATACATATTTAGTTGAATGAATATATGATTGTTACACCATATCATGCCATAGAAGGTAACTGTAAGCTTTTAAAATACTGTACTAAAAATTTATATCAAAACATGTGGCATTGAGTTAGTGCTCAATAAATATAATAATAATGATAATTAATACTATTATTAAAATATATAAATTCATTTTTTGTAATTTGACCACTACAAATTTATTTGAAATATAGTTATCTTGTTTCCCAAAACTAAAAGTCTCTTCAACTCTTGGAGTCACTTTTTAATTGTTGAATAGGAAATGCCCAAAATATATTTTTCTTTTTTATTCTTTTTATACTACACTGCAAGAATGTCAATGATGTGTATGTTTTACTTGCATTTTCAAATATAGCCAACTTAAACATTGATTGAGATTAAAAGAAGTTTCGTGGAATCAATGGCAATCAGGAATTATTCAGATGGGGGTGTATGCCCATACAACCAAGTATGAATTTCTTCCAGCGTGTAACTTGAGGAGGGAGGACGTATGGAATCTGGCTTAAGACTGCTGAATCCTGATGTACATATTTAAAAAGCCATTAATTTAAATAAATATTTTAATGAATAAGTGGGGTTAAATATTTATTTAATACATCACATTTCCTGAGTGTACAAGGAAATACCAAAGTGAAAAAATTGTACTATTTTTCTAGAAACAGATTTCCAAGAAGAGTACAGGGTCCTGAGTTCTGGTTCTGGTTCTGTTTTCAAGCATATAGGCCTGAAAATGATATTATTTCTTGATGTTTTCATCATCCCTCACTTATAAAGTGGGAATAATGATGGCATTCTCTATATTGTCATATATATCAATACTATATCAATACCATATATCAATACCATATATCAATACTATTCAGTATTGATATGTAATACTGATATTTGAGAATTGAGTTAGATCCTGTAAGTATAACACACTTGATAAACAGAAAACATTTTACTAATATAGGGACTTTTAAAATTAATTAAACAGTTAAAAACGTGAGAAAGTGAATGGAAATCTAAATTGTGACATGCTCATGCAGTGGAGCTCAGCAGCGACAACAATGACATGCTGAAACATACAAAAAAATGTATTCACACCAAAAAATTAACAAATAAACTTCTTTAATTTGAAAACTCAAATGGACATGACAAAACTCAAATTCTTATTTTGTTTAATCTGGCAGTTTAGTAGATTAGACATTGCAAGGAGAGCCTAGAAATTTTACTGCTCTTCTTCCTTTAATCATCCTTTATTCACAGATTCATTCATCCATTCCTTCACCAGTTTTTTCATGCATCAACCCAGGTACTTGCCAACTCATTGATCGGTCCTTCGTTTCCCACTCATTACATATGTGCAATGTATTATCTGTATATCCATACAACTGCATATCTATGCACTTACCAATCTGTCTGTCATCTATCTTCTATTCATCCATTCATCCTCCTAACTCAGCATCTACCCAGTCACCCAACATTATTAAAACGGACTGTAACTTAGGCATTAAGCTCTATTAGACAACTAAGGAGTAAGAAAAAAATTGCATTAAGCTTATCTCAGGCAAGAGAGGAGATGAAGCTTAATTTCCTCTAGTTAATGAACTTTTTAAAATTGCAAATTACTTTCAAATAATTTTTTCGATACTCATCTCTTCACCTCTGTTTACTTTCATCATGAATTTTCAGAGCAATGTAGCCACACAGAAAAAAATTACATGTGAAATTTGAGAAAAATATGTAGCTACTCAGGCTCCAACACAAGACTTCTGTTGCAGAACATCCATCAATTTAGCCTGAGTATCAGATATTCTGATATCTTTACAAGGATTTTGGCACATAGCCCAGCACTGAGGACCATAGGCTTCAGAGAAATCCTACAATGTAGCTTTCATTCAATATTACGTTTTCATGGCATGCCTCAACAGAACAAAGATATATATATTTTAACCAGACATCATACAATATAAATCTCACATTGTGCAAAGATAGGCAACAAATGAATATAAACCAACATATTCAAAGTGCGTAGTTATAGTTGTTAAAAACACCACGTATGTTAGTGAAAGGAGAAACAGTACATTTTATAACAAACTTATGTTTATTAAGAAGAAAGAAAATACAGTTTTCTTTATACTTCATTCACCTTACAGTTTTATAAGAAACTCCTTCATTTTCCAGGAGGAAATAATACTGAAGATATATTTCTGGATTCTCTCGACTGCTCATTAAGGGAGGAGGGGATTTTTGTGAGTGATGGGTTGTGAGTTTAAAATCCGTTGACCCTTTTTTCTCTACTCAGCAGAGTTAAGTTAAATTCATCTGTTATTTGGTGACTTCTCTTTGTTCCTTCTTTTGGAACTCTCCCCTGTGTAATCTCTGTATGATAAGCAGAGCTGATTTATAGCTTAAAGCTTTCTTTACAGAAGCATTTCTGGAACCCATCTCTCTGTCTTGCTTTCAAGATTTTATGAAAATTAGTCTATAATTTGCTTTTTAGCTAGTCTGGAATCTGTCTTGCAAACCGATTTCTTATAGGCAAATATGGATTTAGGATGCAAAGATAATAAAGGGAGAAATAAATGTGATATAACACTTTTATGGACTAATACATTCTGCTGATAAGTCTGGAAAGATGGTTAAGGGAATGTTTTGTGGAGAGCTTTGTATACCTGGTAAAAAGACTGGACATAATCCTATAAGGTTTGAAGAGATAAGAGGGATTTGAGAGAGGAGGAAATGGGCACAGTTGCATTTTGGACAGACAACTATTTAAGCTACAGTATAGGAGACCAGATGGAGAAGACTGAGGCAGGGGGGACCCGTGTGGTAGGCTCCGACAATGATTTGGAGGGGGTGATAAAGTCTGGAAAAGAACAGTGGCTGTGGAAACGTAGAAGAATATTTAGAATGAAATATCTATTTTAACTTCATATCATCATAAATAAATGGCCAATTATTATTGAAATATCTCTTACCTCTCCTGCTTCTGATTTCCAGATTTAGACAAGTAAGATCATCTACTTCACTGGTTTTGGTTTTCCTATTATTAAAACAGCAGAGAGAAAAATGTGGAGGGGATGCATTTTGACATCTGAATATGTTGCTTAACCTCTAAAACTGGCAAATAGAGTCTCTTCTGAGAAATACACTTCTCGCCAGTAGCATCTGGCAGTTCATTCTGAAATATGTTTTCCAGGTTGCAAAGAACTTAGGATTTCACTGCAGAGATTTCAAGGGAAAAGCTCTGCCCTTGCTGCTTTCAATATCATTTTCTCTGAATTAGAACTTTGCATAGATGCAGTTTATGGACACAAACGTCTCATTTAAGATGTTCCATCCATGTTAAAATTTCAGTTAAACTCTAAAAGCTATTACTACTAATGAGGAGTAAAAGTTAAGGTATCAAGGCCTGGCATACAACACTCCCCAATATCTTTCAACTTCTGCCAGGTCACCACTGATATCTTCTGCTATTTGTCATACCCAAGCTCTCCACATTTTCTCCTATCTATATGCATTTGTTCATGCCATTGCCTCTGCCCCAATTCCCCCTCCCCAATTCCAACATTTTGCTGACTCCTTCTCTTTATAAATTCACTTCAAAGTTTAATTTCTTTTTGAAATATTTCTTATACACCCCAACCATTTCAACCCCCTTACACTATCCCCATACGCTGTGCAAAGTTTTCCAACTCTGTACTTTTTCTGTTTATTTTGAGAATTACAAATTTTAACGCATACATGGTCAACAAATCAGCATATCAAGTTTGCTTAAGAGAGACTCAAAAAGAAACAAAATTATTACAGCAAAAACTCTTTATGTATACAGTCGACATTAGAGCACTTACATCTGTTATCCCTGGAAAAATATGTTATAAGCAGTTGATAAAAAGTGTAATCTTTCAGGTCTCTTTTTGCAGACAGCAGTCAGCAACAACTGTTAATAAACTGCATTTAGTTCTTGTTCTCAATATCCATTTCTTTTCTCTAATAAATACTTATGTAAAACCTTTATCTGGAAAACATATTCTAGTGATAAACTTGTTCAGAAAAGCTATAATTGCTTTTTGATACATACTAGAGAATATAAGCTGAATCTTCTCTTGAATGGGCTTAAGGAACTCTTGCTTCTATAATGTTTAAATAAACAAAACAAATGTTTTACCCCAGGTGAAATGAATGAATTGCTCCCCACAGGCTTACAAGGCAGCTATGTAGCTACAGGAAAAAATTGGCCTGGAATACAGTTCCACATAACACAAAGATTGAACAGTACAAGGTTCTGAGTTAAGAAATTGCAACACATTTCTTGAAAGAGGAAAAAAGAATAGTTTTAAAGTCTGATAGAGTAGTCCGAAAGTTCCTTGAGAAATACAACATTTTGAAAAGTAGAGAGCAGTCCATTGGTAATGGAGAAAGAACGTGAATTTCATATAGCTTAATAGATGGTCTTGCTTATGAGTAGTAAAATCATGTTTAAATGCATATACCCATATACGCTCATTGAACAACGCTCATTGTTCAATGTTCAAATAACATGAATTCGCTCATTGTTCAATGTTCAAATAACATTGAACAACATATATTAATCATACCCTTTACAGATAGGGAAAGTGATACCCAACCAGTTTTAGAGACTTTACTGTCTCAGTTTGCAAATAATCAAAAGAATTAAAGTAAAACCCAGATCACCTGAATTCAAACACATCACGTTACCTTTCCCCCAAATGGCAAGAACAGACAAAATATTTGTCAGAAAATAATACATATATATAATAAATTCTAAATAGGTTAGTTGAGAAGACTTTTTTTTTAAATTGTAAAGCAATTTTTCTCAAAGTTATTTTTTTCTGTCTCTTTTAGCATGTAGCCCAGTTCTGGTCGTTACTGGCATTTCTTTACTGTGGTATATTGGTTGCCTGATTGAATGCAGGAAGCTCTGATATCACAAAAGTGTTTAACAGTATATACAATGAGAATTTTTTACATATCCGAAATATATCCATGACTACACCTATTTTCAGCTTCAGTAAATGTTCGTACTTTTTTTTTTTTTTTGCGGTACGCGGGCCTCTCACTGCTGTGGCCTCTCCCATTGCAGAGCACAGGCTCCGGACGCGCAGGCTCAGCGGCCGTGGCTCACGGGCCCAGCCGCTCCGCGGCATGTGGGATCTTCCCGGACCGGGGCACGAACCCGTGTCCCCTGCATGGGCAGGCTGATGCTCAACCACTGTGCCACCAGGGAAGCGCAATGTTCGTACTTTTAAACGTTGACATGTGGTGGAAAATGTAGGATATATACAAATTGTGAAGTGAGTTAGAGGAGAGACTATTCAACGCAGAAGAAAAAGGTAAAGACATTGGTGGTTGTAGTTTCAGACTGGCTTTGCCTTTTAACTGTGGCTTAAGTGCAGGAGTTCAGGATATTAACATGACCTTAGCAACCTCCTTAAATACTGAGTTAGAGATGTTCACTCCCTTGAAAGATTCAGAACTGGGCATAATTAACTGCAGCCACAGCTGATCCCAATGTACCTGAAAGTTACACGTGATAAGGGGGTGGGGGAAGATCCTATTATCTCCTACTTTGACTTTCTTAATCCAAATCACTTCAGAGGCATGGATGGCACAGGTAAATGAACTGAGAGTACTGACAAACTATTTGCTGATATAACTGTTTTTCCCCCAATGATATATGAACGTGTTTTGTAATTTCAGGAACAATCAGTTTGATAGTGCATAGGCATTGAGAAAGTAGTCTGTATATTTTGCTAACATACATGAATCATATTCAACTTAATTTATAGAGTGGTTTTCAATTGTATGAGTCAACTTCCTCTTTTCACAAAAATTAACATTCATTCATGAGTGTTAGAAGAAGATATTCATGGGTAATATAATTTGCCCATAACATAATGTAAACAATTAAAATAATGCCCCCATTTTAAAATCGATATAAATGGAAACTTATTTATAACAAATCAAGATATATTTTAATACATAAATTTTTAAGCATGAGTTGTTTTTTGAATTTTATTTAATTTATTTTTTTATAGAGCAGGCTCTTATTAGTCATCATATTTATACACATCAGTGTATACATGTCAATCCCAATCACACAATTTATCACACCACCATCCCCACGCCCCTGCCGCTTTCCCCCCTTGGTGTCCATACGTTTGTTCTCTACATCTGTGTCTCAGTTTCTGCCCTGCAAACTGGTTCATCTGAACCATTTTTCTAGGTTCCACATATATGCATTAATATACGATATTTGTTTTTCTCTTTCTGACTTACTTCACTCTGTATGACAGTCTCTAGATCCATCCACATCTCTACAAATGACCCAACTTCGTTCCTTTTTATGGCTGAGCAATATTCCACTGTATATATGTACCACATCTTCTTTATCCATTTGTCTGTCGATGGGCATTTAGGTTGCTTCCATGACCTGGCTATTGTAAACAGTGCTGCAATGAACACTGGGGTGCATGTGTCTTTTTGAATTATGGTTTTCTCTGCGTATATGCCCAGTACTGGGATTGCTGGGTTATACGGTAATTCTATTTTTAGTTTTTTAAGGAACTTCCATACTGTTCTCCATAGTGGCTGTATCAATTTACATTCCCACCAACAGTGCAAGAGGGTTCCCTTTTCTCCACACCCTCTCCAGCATTTGTTGTTTGTAGATTTCCTGATGATGCCCATTCTAACTGGTGTGAGGTGATACCTCA
>NW_006772955.1:611328-615584 GCF_000442215.2 Lipotes vexillifer | reverse complement strand
AGGCGGACTCTCAACCACTGCGCCACCAGGGAAGCCCTGTTTGTAGATTTTCTGATGATGCCCATTCTAACTGGTGTGAGGTGGTATCTCATTGTAGTTTTGATTTGCATTTCTCTAATAATTAGTGATGTTGAGCAGCTTTTCATGTGCTTCTTGGCCATCTGTATGTCTTCTTTGGAGAAATGTCTATTTGGGTCTTCTGCCCATTTTTGGATTGGGTTGTTTGTTTTTTTAGTATTGAGCGGCATGAGCTGTTTATATATTTTGGAGATTAATCCTTTGTCAGTTGATTCGTTTGCAAATATTTTCTCCTATTTTGAGGGTTGTCTTTTCGTCTTGTTTATGGCTTCCTTTGCTGTGCAAAAGCTTTGAAGTTTCATTAGGTCCCACTTGTTTTTTTTTGTTTTTATTTCCATTACTCTAGGAGGTGGATCAAAAAAGATCTTTACACATGATGAGTTCTAAAACCTAGTGAAGTGAAGTGACTACACACTTGTACCTATACGTAAAATACAGTAGTCATAAATGCAACAACTTTTAAGGAAGACTGTTATAAGAGCACTGTATTGACAACTCACATCTCACAAGCAGCACTAGTATTAGTGACATTATTTTATGAAATTTGAACAGTCCATGATAAAGTTCTGAATGAGACAAATATTATTTTCCTTAGTTTGCTTTATAGCTGAATGTATTTATTTATTTATTGTAAATTAAACTACTCATGAAATTTACTATGTATTAGACCCTTATGAAAAACTTTATTATTCTATAGAAACAGCTATATAGTTATAGTTTAGTTTCTGGTAATCAGATGACTGTATGTGTGTGTGTGTTTCATCTAAATAACGATCTGGTAAGGATTTTAAAGTCACATTGAATGTGAAACAATACTTCTTCGTTTAGTATGGTCCTGGGCACTGTAGGATGACTCATGTCATCTTTCTTCCTAATCATAAACTACAGTGCAGCATTCCCCCCACAATTCCTACAGCACCTTTTGTGGGTGGCACCACCAATGTTCACAACAATAGTTTCTAGATGGATTTCTCAGTGGATAATCCATTTTCACTACTGGCAATTTAAAGTAATTGTAGCCAGTTATAAAATATTTGCTCCAAACAACACACAGTATTATCTGGAATGCCTTTCACACTTGGCCTGTAGAATCTCTCGCCATCTTTTGATAAACCTACTCATTTTTAAAGAGTTAACTGAGGCAACACTTTCTCTAGGAATATTTTCCTAACACTCTAATCCAGACGCTGTATCCTTCCTCTAGACTACAATAAATTTTTCTCTGCTCTTTTCCTTACCATGTAGTAATATGTTTTTATAACTTAGTCATTCAATATTTTCATAGATTGTACTCCGTTTGAAGTTATTACAATATATGGCCATATTTCTCCATACTGTACCATATATCCTTGTTGCTTATTTTATACATAGTAGTTTCTATCTCTTAATCCCATACTCCTATCTTGCTCCTCCCCCTTTCAGTGTCCCCACTGGTAACCACTAGTTTGTTCTCTATATCTGTGAGTCTTTTTTTATATATATACTTTGTTTTATTTTTAAGACTCCACATATAAGTGATAACATAGAATATTTGTCATCCTCTGACTTATTTCATTAAGCATAATACCTTCTAGATCAATTCCCCTTGTTGCAAATAGCAGAATTTTATTCTTTTTAATGGCTGAGTGATATTCCATTGTATATAAATACTATATCTTCTTCATCCATTCATCTGTTGGTGAACACTTAGGTTGCTTCCATATCTTGGCTATTTAAACAATGCTGCTATGAACATTGGGATGCATGTATGTTTTTGAATTAGTATTTTTGTTTTTTTAAAAATATATATTCAGGAGTGGAATTGCTGGATCATATGGTAGTTCTATTTTTAGTTTATTGAGGAACTCCCATATTGTTTTCCACAGTGGCTGCACCAATTTACAACCCCACCAACTGTGTACAAGCGTTCCCTTTTTTCCACATCCTTGCCAACATTTGTTATTTGCAGTCTCTTTGGTGATAGCCATTCTGACAGGTGTGAGGTAATCTCTCATTGCGGTTTTGATTTTCACTTATCTGATGCTTATCGATGTTGAGAGTGCCTATTGGCCACCTGTATGTCTTCTTTGGAAAAATATTTATTCTTCTGCCCAATTTCAATGGGGTTGTTTGTTTTTGATATTGAATTTTGTGAGTTGTTCGGATGACATTTTGATTAATATTTTGAATATTAACCCCTTATCAGTCATATGACTTGCAAAATTTTTCTGTCATTCAGTAGTTTGTCTTTTTGTTTTCAGTGGTTTCCTTTGCTGAATAGAAGCTTTTAACTTTAATTAGGTCCCATTTGTTACCATACCGTATTGAAACAATCAGTTTAGAAATCTACCTCACCGACTTATAAAGCTTATCTGGATACGATAGGAGCATCTATCTCTAAAACATAACTAAATATCTGCCATACTGCAGGTTGAAATTCAGTATTGCCTGCTATTGAGTTTTCAAAGAAGTTCAGCTATTTCTCACTAGATTTTCCATTTAAATTAAAATGTTTC
Source organism: Lipotes vexillifer (assembly GCF_000442215.2). Classification (NCBI taxonomy): domain Eukaryota; kingdom Metazoa; phylum Chordata; class Mammalia; order Artiodactyla; family Lipotidae; genus Lipotes; species Lipotes vexillifer. The sequence goes on along the minus strand of NW_006772955.1, from coordinate 613,011 downwards.
AATGAAAGAGCCTTCATACGTTTCCTTGTGGAAGACGTATGTTAATTTTACAAATATGTGAGCATCTGTGTATTTTCATGGGGAATACACAGTGCCTTTTCTAGCACTGAGATGCTTGAAATGGGGTTATTTCCCTTTCAAACGAAAAACAAATTATATTTCTTTCCCTTGGCGCTTAAAAGAAATAAAACAAAATGTTTCAAAATGGTTATAATCGAGATCTCCTGTTATTTTATTCTACTGGGGAAAACACGCTGGGTATCAAACATGCTAGACTGACTTCCAAACTGGAATCCACTCTGGAAAATGTAGTACTTCATAGTATTTCTCTCTAGATCTACTTTTTTTCTCCCTAAAAGAGCAAGCCTCTTGGAAATAGAATCTATTTCTTCTGTCATTATTATATCCTATCTTTAGTATGGTGCTTTGCCCTACTGGGTTAAAAAAATTGAACTAAATATATGGGATGCCATTCACTACAAAACATTATTTTTTGAAAGATATATTCCTTTGTTCATTGATTATATGTTACACACTTCTACGTTCCAAGTACTAAGACAACAACAGACATAAAGGTGAAAATTCCTCCTACAGGAGGTCATGATCTACTAGAAGAGGCTGACAGAAAAATCCCCAGCTCTGAGAGAGACAGGCATAGGATGGGATTAAGCATCAAACCAGTGGGTGCCTGAGCTGAAAGTCTGAGTATGGGAAGGCATCTGCTGGATAAGGAGAAATGATGAAAAGAAAGAATGTGCAAAAGCCCCATAAAAAGCTTATTGTGGATATATGTGTGAAAGGAGCTGTGTCAGGAATGACTGAAATGTGACCTGAGGACCTCCATGTTCCCTTCCTGGGCTGAACTTTTGTTGAACACTCTAAAATCAAACCACCAAATAGTTGCTGAATTGCCAAAACCAAAGAATAATGCTAAGAACTGGACTTTTTCTGGACGAAAGAAAACATACCTTTCCCTAGTAAAGGATGAGATGTGCTCCACAACCCAATTGTACATGTAAAACAAATTTATCCTCCAATCCAAAGTTTTGGTAAACAACTTGTGTAAGCCTACATGAACTTCTCTCTTTTTTCCCATCAAAACCCTTACCCATTTTCTCTGATGGGACACGATTCTGGGTTCCTCCAGAATCTGTGATCCCCAAATTGCAGTTCTAAGTCACCAAATAAACTGCCTTTTTGCCTCTTTATAGTTCACGGTTCTTTTGGTTGACATATGCGAGAGGCTGGTGAGAGCAATGAGTGACAAGACTGAAGAGGTAGCCTGGTGCGTGAGCTACCTGACACCCTCTCTGCCAGATGAAGGCAAATCTTTGAAAGTATAATATTTAAGGGAAATCTGAACATGGTATTCATTCTTTAGAAAGATTAGTACTCTGGATTCTGAATTAATTTATGTATCCAATATTGCCTTTTATGGAGGATTTGTTAGTTAATTTATGCATAGTGTTTATATCAATAGATAGAGAAAAAAATTTATTTTTTGCTTCCTTTGGGCCAGGTTGTAGTAGATTAATTACAAATATGCTCCCAATTCTTCCCTTCTGTATCTATACTCCTTTTAATAGACTTCACAAACCCTCCTAAGAAGAAGGAGTCAATTTCTCCATACCTCAAATCCGAGTTGGCCCTGTCACTTGATTTGGCCAGTAGGAAGCAGCAGGA
>NW_006772955.1:594136-611225 GCF_000442215.2 Lipotes vexillifer | reverse complement strand
ATAGCTGTGTGCTAGTTCCAAGTCTAGGGCTCAAGACTCTTGCACATTTCTACTCTTACTCATGGACTCCACACCCTTCCCTCCAGCACCATCATCAAATCATATGCTAATAAGTACCAGCTAGCATGCTGGAATGCTGGACAATGAGACCATATGGAAGAGAGTAAATTTATCCCAGCTAAAGACATTTGAAACCAGGTATCAATAGTTCTTCCACAACTTACAACTGACCACATGCTCCTGAAGAAACCCAGCTGAGGTCAGATGAGTGTAGCAGAGATGAAAAGACCTTTCAGCAGATAAATAGACGTGTAAGCCTATGAAAATGTTTCTTGTTATAAGCCATTGAAATTTGGTAGATATAAAAGGCACACCATTAAGGCAATGGATAACTTGATGTGTAGGCACTTCATAGTGTTTTACTATGTTACTTAATGCTATCTACCTTGCAAGGCAAATATTATTATAGTCTGCATTTCTTAGACTATAAATCTGAGGCTTATACAGTTAATTCTCTTTCCTCATTGGTACTCTAGCTCATTACTGCTAAAGCCCAGGATCTTCTCTGTCAACTGCATTGTCTTTTCAAATTCTTCTCTCTTGAGAAAAAAGAATGAAGTCAAATATTTTGGTCTACAGTGTAACTCATGGAGAAATGAGTTGAATCGCAATGAACAAAACATATATCCATTGATTTCAACATTAGTGAGTTTTTAGTCCAAGAAAACTACAGTTTTCACCAGATAATGCAGCCCCTTAGGCAGAAAATATTAATTATGCTTTAAAAAGCATCCTTGCCCCTAGAATAGAAACTATGAAAAATACATATGATATGAGATCATTAAAAAGGAGTAGGAATTTCATCAGAATTATTGTTATGATATGATATGATACCCATATGATACCCATATTGTTATGGGTATTCTCTCCTCAACCTACTCAATTAGAGAGCATAATGAGTGACCACTGTGATGGAAAACATCTCTCTCCTCTCAATTTATGAGAAAAACAAATTAGTTTTAAAATGGTATCAACATTATCATTCCTTTCTCTCAGGCCCAGAATATAAAAGTATGCTATATATTTCCACATTCACAGAAAAAAAAATTGTTAGCTGCTTAAGCCACATTAATGTCACCTGTTTAAATAATAATGTTATGTTCAACCACTGCTAATCAGTAAACATGATAAACCAAGATCATCAGAGTTAACTTATTAGAGGAAATATATTTATATCTGGTTTATTATTTTTGCATTAATTGAAACTTGCCAAATATTTACTGCTGTGAAGAATTACTTTTTTTTTTGTTGTTGCTAATATAATGCTTTTCTTTATTTATTAAAAGAGACATTCCTGCTTTTCTGCGCTACCCAGAGAGGGGTCCATACAGCATTGCTCTGGGTTCATCTTGTAAGTTAAAGGAAACCCGGATCCCTTGATATCCTGAAAATAAAGGAGAAGGATGTCCTCAAATTCCTTGCAGCAGGAACCCACCTAGGTAGCATCAACCTTGACCACCCAACAGAACAGTACATCTACAAAATGAAAAGTGATGGTATTGACCTCATACACCTAAAGAAGACCTGGGAGAAGCTTCTGCTGGCAGCTCGTGCCATTGTTGCCATTGAAAACGGGGCAGATGTCAGTGTTGTATCCTCCAGGAATACTGGCTAGCAAGCTGTGCTGAAGTTTGCTGCTGCCACTGGACCCCTCGTATTGCTGGCTGCTTTTCTCCTGGAACCTTCCCTAACGAGATCTAGGTAGCCTTCCGGGAGCCACGACTTCCCTTGGTTACTGATCCAGGGCTGATCTCAGAGGTGTCTTATGTTAACCCACCTACCGTCATTGTGTCACACAGACTCTTCTCTGCACTATGTGGACATTGCCATCCCCGAGCAACAATAAGGGAGCTCACATGAGAGTCCGCTGTGGTGGATGTGGCGGAGGGCCGTGCGGAGCAGAGGCCGCGGCGGCGGGAGACGCGGGAAGATCTGCGCATGCGTGGCACTGTCTCCCATGAACCCCCGGGGTCAGATCAGCCTGATCTCTACTTCTACAGAGGTGCTGAAGAGATTGAAAAGGAAGAGCTGGCGGTGGCTGGAAAGGGTGTGACCCAGGAGGAATTTCCAGGTGAATGGACTGCTCCAGCTCCCAAGAATTTACTGTACTCGACCTGAGGTTGCAGACAGGTCTGCAGGTGCCCTCTGTGGCCATCCAGCAGTTCCCTCGTGAAGACTGCGGCGCTCAGCTCACTACTGGGGATTGGACTGCAGCTTCCACTGCTCAGGCCACTGAACAGGTAGGAACAGCCACTGAGTGGTCTTAAGTTGTTCTTCCACAGAATCTGTAAATCTGTAAACAGAAAATGTAAATAAGATTGACAGAAAATATTGTTTCTTTAAAAAAATGATATTCCTGAATTAGATTCAGTAGGATATTTTGTGGGTATGTATGTATGTATATATATACATACATACATACACACAAGCACACACACATAGGAGTGTATCTATCCCCACACATGTGTGAATGTGTTTGGGTAATAGAGAAATGGAGAGACAGCTGTGGTTATATATACCTTTTATTCACTCACACATTTACAATAAAAGATATGCATCCCATTTATTGACCAATTAGATATGAACAAATGACTAAGCACAATCACATATTTTCACCATGCTAAAAGTTTTCTTTTTAAAAAATGCATCTAAGTTTTTCTTTTAGATTAATCTACGTTTTATTTCTAATTAAAGTATAATACTGGAGTTCAAAATAGCTGATACAACTTAACTGTTAAAAGTTTCAGAAGTAAAGTGATTTCTGTCATACTTGTGTTTTATTTTTCATTTCCCCAGGATTTTTTGAAAGCAGATTATGGGGGAATATGAAAACTCTCAATACTTTGCTTAGTGTTTTAATCCAGGATATTAGACCTGATAATGGTTTTGCATATGGCATCAATTGTGGAGTCTTTAAGATACAAGTGTTGTTTTCCTGATTCCATAAATATGACATTAATATAGAAATTCTTTGAAGATGGTAAAAGAGACTATATACATATGTTTGTTTCTCTGTGTGTATTTCTTAGTGAATTCTTTGTTATTTTTCTCCATGATGTGATTTATCTTTTCAATCATAGCTATACAAAAGTTCACCTCATTTATAGTTTTATTTTGTGTTATTTCAATAACCATATTTTTTTTTCAAGTTTCGCAGCTGTTTTTATAGGACCTACTGCTAATGTTTTTTCACTCTGAAAATGGTTCATGTTTATCAGGCTTTTATTTTAAATGTTATTATTTCATTTGTATCTTTGAGATTCCTAAATATTATTTTGAAATCTTGTTACCCTGTCCTGTAAAACTGATTTTTCTTGCAATGCCTCTGTGGTCTGATTTAGACTTTATTTACTTTCTTAGAAATAGATTTCTTATATATCTTAGAATATGGGTTCAAAGACTTATTTTGTGGGGAAATTTTCATTTTCTGTTTGATCCTTTGACTTTGCTCCTCTTTTCTACTCTGCTCACCTATACCTGTTGAGCGGGATTGTGATTGCCTGTACCTGATTCCAGTTTCCCTGGTCAGAAATCAGGTCTTACATGAGTTTTAGGGCTCTTTCTTCAGGGAGATATTGTGACATCAGACGTCCATTCACCAACAAGTTAGTAACTCATCTCAGCCAAAAGTTACGTGTTGTGTATTTATCACAAATGTGAGATGTTCCTAGGTACACTTCTTTTCTGTGTGTGTGGGCTTGGGGAGTTGGAGACTCCTTTTACAAGTAAAGAAATTCTAACCTTGTCCTCACTTCAACCTATGAGTTCAGCTCTAGTGCTATCTTTTTTTTGGCATATTTTTATCCCTATAGTTAATCAAAGCTGAATTGCAGGCTGCACCTTCATTTTGTAAAGTTCAGAGAACAAAATTCTGCTTTGACTCTCTCCTGCTTCTGACCCAAGAACATGATAATCTTGTTTTTGTGTTTATTTTTTAAATAAGAGAAATTTATTTTGTCACTATTATGAAGGTTAGAAGTTAGGGATCAAGGCGACAGCAGAGTTGATTTCTTCTTCTTTTTTTTTGTTTTTTTTTTTCGGTATGCAGGCCTCACACTGTTGTAGCTTCTCCCGTTGCGGAGCACATGCCTGGGACGCGCAGGCTCAGCGGCCATGGCTCACGGGCCTAGCCGCTCCGCAGCATGTGGGATCTTCCTGGACTGGGGCATGAACCCGTGTCCCCTGTATCGGCAGGCGGACCCTCAACCACTGCGCCACCAGGGAAGCCCTCTTCTTTTTTAATTGAAATATAGTTGATTTATAATGTTTCAGGTGTATAGCAAAGTGATTCAATTATACATATATATTTTTTCTTTTTCAGATTCTTTTCCATTGTAGATTATAGAACATACTGAATATAATTCCCTGTACAATACAGTAGGTCCTAGTTGTTTATCTATTTTATATATAGTAATGTCTATCTTAAAAGATATTCTTGTTTTTGAGCTAAGGTATTTCTTTCTTTTTGGTTTTCTTCATATGTATTTTTTTTGCTTTGTTTTGCTATTGTTATGTTTTATACAAAAAGGAGTGTATTGATCTCGAAACCTATGGAACTCACCATTAACTTTTAAATATCCTTTTATTTTTGATATGCACTTACTTATCTGTTGTCTTGTTCCTCTTTATATTTTCAGGTGTTTTTCTAAAAATTTTGAAAAAGTCCTGTCCATCAAATAATGGATTATTTTTTTTACCTTTACACAGTCAGAGATAGTCTCAGTGAAAAAATAACTCTCAGGTTATATGGATCTCAAGTTGGTTTCTTTAGACATGCTAGAGAGGATCATTTAGTTATTTCGATTAAATTATGGATAGATATGTCTATATATCTATTTAATATATCACCCCCAACTATATATCTATATATATTTTAATAAAAATAACTAAGTATATATATGATATTTATAAATACACTTAAAATATATTATATTTTATATATAAAGTTCTGTTTTCATCATATTCTGTTTCTGTGTAAGAAAATGCTAATGACTTCTAATTGTTTATCATATCAAATATCAGTTCCTCGTGTATCTTTTTCAGAAATACTGACTTTTCCCCATATGTTACATTAGAAGCATTCTCTTTAATTGATATCAAAAGGGGTGAATTAAGTCCAACAACTGTTTCTTCAACTGTTTTTTCTGTGCATATTAATGTCCTGAGTCAACACAGTTTGGGCCTTTAAGCATTTTTTTTTTTTATATCAGGATGCTAAAATAAATATTTTAAGAATTATAATACAAGAATAGAATATATATCAGTTTTATGAATATTTCGGGTAGAATGAAATAATTATTTTAAAGGTATTCTCAGAAATGATATATAGTACCCCAAAATCTTATCTGCATGTTATTAGAATAAGAATATAGAGGATACTGTGGAAAAGAGAGTGAGCTCTGCAGTTAAATTCACCTGGTCTGAAACCCTAGCTCCGTAGTTTACTAGCTATTTAACCTGACCACTCTGGCCTAGAGGCCCTAATCATAGAAGGGGAATAATAATAGTAACTGTCTCATAGAGCTGATGAAGGTATAGAGATAACAGAAGTAATGCACTTAGCAAGTGTTTTGAAAAAAATGTAAGTGGTCAATAAATATTAGCTGTCCTTATTCATAATTATCTGTATAATTCTCAATAGGTTACTTGTTTCTCTCTACATACTTCACTAAGGACCAGCCTGGAGTATCTATTTTCCACCCTGTACTTTTCCAAGTTGGGAATGATCTTCCAGCCCCAGACACAAATTCCTCCTCCTCTAGAAACTTGTTGCTGATTAGCTCCCTGTCACTGGATTCTCCTAAATTCTATATTCTTATATTTGTTTTCAGCTTGTGCTTTGTTCACTTCATTTTATAACCTAGAACCTTTTTTTAAAAATTAAAAGTCTTAAGAAAAATTGCCAGGTTCGTTAAATCAAAAACTATACAATATTCTTCACACAAAAGGCACTTAATAAAATTTTAGTTAAATACCTACTACAATCAAACCTGAAAGAATCAGTAGTGGAATATATAAGCTATGCATTTACCCATTTATGAATAGATAATTCTCAAAATATGCATTGTTTTTTTTTATTTTTACATCTGTGCCATCGTATTCCTTAGTGCTGTATAGAATTTTAGTCTAGTAAAAAAAAGTAGTATTCATATTTCTTATGGGAGATTTTGTTTGTCTGGAACACTGTAGTGAAATGCTGCTTTTAAAAAATAAGGATGAAATTTCATTTAAGCTACCTGAAAATAAATGATAAGTCCAATAATTTTTTTTTAAGTTTAACATGGTATGGAGTAAGAACTAAATTTTTTTACACAAATGCAATTTTAAGGCTATTGGAATGGAAAGAAAATTTGTAGTAGCAAGAGACTCCCAATGATTAACATTAGCCCAAAGGGGTGAATAGGTTTGATAAGGGAAGTTTTACTTTTTGTCCAGTCTTTAGAGAGATGAGCCTATTTTACAGGCTAGCTCCATGGGCAGGCCAAGTTTATATTGATTGAAAATCTGATTCTTCCTTAGAAAACAGTTTGGTATGATTACTATCACTCCTTTCCTAGAACTATTATACGTCATTTATTACAGCACAATTTGGATCTAGTTCACATAGAACAAATTGAGCTGTGTTGTCTTTACCACTAGTTAGATTTCAGCTTGATGTCTGTTCAAATCATTCTTAAGCCTGAGTAGGTCTTACAGGCAGTTTTAAGACAAACTGCTTAGCATTTTCCATTTAACAAAATTAGTTCAAGGATTTAGATAGGAAATGTTGAAGGCAGTTTGACACCAAAATCAAGATATACCTTAACAAGCATCATATTTATCTGCTACAACCATTGTCCTAGGCATACTTGCTTGTTTTTATCCTCAAGCTTACATTCATAATTTTAAATCATAAATATACTGCCAGTTTGTTTTTCCTTTCCTAGATCTTTAAAAACTGAATAACAGTGTTATAGTAATTTCATGCTGAGTGATCAGACATGTTGTAAGGGGAATAGTGGCTACTTATAGAAAACATGTTGTGCTATATGAATTTTCTCTTTTGAAAGTCAGTTATATCAATGTGAACTTTATGCACGTGAATTAATATTTCAGTTTTTCAGGCAACATTGTCTACACAATGTGTCTGTCTACATACAGCATTATAAAAGTTGAATCTCTTTATGATGGTACTTGAAACACTTCAAGCTCAAGGGTACCTTTCTGCATATCTACACTAGCTTCTAACAACGTCTAAAATGTCACCATTGAAGTTATGTTCTTCATTTATAGGTTCATTGCCATATAGTCATTCATCTATCAAGCATTCATTGAGTATTTGTATGAACCAGATATAAAGGCATAATATAAGATACTTGACATAAAAGTCCTCACTGATTATTGGAAAATGGATGTAAATGGTATAATACACTAAACTGTAATAAGTCTATCTTAAAAACTCTTTGACATTTTCTAACTTGTTTTTATGCATTGCTTTGCATTTTGATTCTTAAAAGCGCCACTAAGCACAACCACCTTTCTAGGCGTATAGATTTGAATCAGCCCAACTAGAAACCTAATGTGTGTCTTCTTAATGTGTGTACCACCGGTAGATCTTTGCTACTGAATGTGCTAGAACATGTTTTGCGATTTAAAAAAAAATAGTTATTTGACAACAATCCTAAAAAAAAAAGTATAAAAGTATATATCACTATTTAAAATAAAGCATATTGGACCTTCACATAAACTGCATATTTCCTGGGAAATGATATCAGAAAATATTTGGAAGATAATATCAGTAATTAATAGTTAATAGAATATAGAATGTCATTAAATTTATATCATAATTTTTATAAAGCATGTGTTTCTAAGGTGTTTTGACAGCTATACTGAGATGCAATTTACGTGTCATACCATACAATTCAGTTTTTAGTGTATTCATAGAGTTGTACAACCATCAGGACAATCTTATTTAAAATATTCTCATTATCCTGAAAAGAAATTTAATATCCCTGGATACAGGATGGTAGTCCAGTTGTTTAAAAAACTATCACTGCTGAATGGACTAATATATTATAAGAAACAAATTGACTAGCCAGTGGAAAGTATCAATATTCAAGATGTGTGAAAGATTTGTAGCTCTAAGAGCAGTGAGATCCAATGGCTATTGCAAAGTGCCGTTTACATTCACAAAAAGATAATGAACAGCTCAGGGTGAGTAACAGGCAATTAAAATCAAGGTATGAAACCTGGGGGGGCCTCTTTGATGAGCTCTCGTCACCCATTGTGGGGAGAAAGGAGAAGTCAAAGACCAAGCACAGACGTCAATAGTTAGAGAGATTGAACATCAAGGATAGTTAAAGGGAGATTGAACATCAAGGATAGTTAAAGGCTGAACTAAGATGGTCTGCTTTAACAAGGCAAAGGCTCAGGCTGGGAGAACTCTGACCTGCATGATGCAGATGTCCGAGTGGGTGCCTGTGAAGATTTTCACTTCCCTGAATACTCTGAACCTTTTCAACCCGAGCACATGGCTCACCCCATGACACCAAAATTTTGACACCAAAATCAAGATATAAGTGGTAGAATTAATTTCTTCCATGAAGGAAGAAAATGCAGAGACCTCCCCTCCACAAGACAACACCTGCTCTCCTTAGGACCTGCCCCTCTTCCCCTCCTGTTTTACTAGGTTTATAATTAGAATTATGCTACAGCATAAGCCAGCATGACATATGCTGAACCTGATAGTGGAGAGAAAGGTCTAATACTCCAAAGGAGCTGCAGGGCCTAACAAGAATCTATTACTTTGGATTTTCCACCACTACCCAACCATGTGGACTGCCTCATCTATACACACAAGTCTACATTATAGTCGGTTCAGGATAAATCGTGCTGTGCTAATAACAAATGACCCTGTAATCTCAGAATTCAATTGATTTACCACTGTCACGCTGGTTTATTTGCTACATATCTACCAAGGAAGAGCTGCCACTCAGCTCTGTGAATTGTCCCTGTGGGACTCAGTCTGACAGAAAAGGCTCAATTTGGAACAATGGTTCTCTTTATAGAGAACATGAAAGAAGAAGGCACTGACTCAAATCTTCATCTTGGAAGCTATTCACATGACTTCTCATGTTTCACTGGTTAAAAAAACTCACAGCCCATTCTGCCATCAGCAGGACAGGTATTTTAGAGTAGGCAGGTAATATTACAAGCATTAATACAAACTGCCACATTTTAAAATTTTTTAATAGATCTTTATTGGAGTATAATTGCTTCATGATACTGTTAGTTTCTGTTGCACAACAAAGTAAATCAGCCATATGCACACGTCTCCATTTCCCCTCCCTCTTGAGCCTCCCTCCCATCCTCCCTATCCCACCCCTCTAGGTCATCGCAAAGCACGGAGCTGATCTCCCTGTGCTATGCTGCTGCTTCCCACCAGCCAACTATTTTACATTCGGTAGTCTATATATGTTGTTGCTACTCTCACTTCGCCCAGCTTCACCCTCCCACCCCATGTCCTCAAGTCCATTTTCTATGTCTACCCCTTTATTCCTGCCCCGCAACTAGGTTCATCAGTAACATTTTTTTTTTTAGATTCCATATATATGCTTTATTTGTTTTACTCTTTCTGACTTACTTCACTCTGTATGACAGTCTCTAGGTCCATCCATGTCTCTAAAATGACCCAATTTCATTCCTTTTTATGGCTGAGTAATATTCCATTGTGTATGTGTACCACATCTTCTTTAACCATTCATCTGTCTATAGGCATTTAGGTTGCTTCCATGTCCTGGCTATTGTAAATAGTGCCGCAGTGAACATTGTGGTACATGTCTCTTTGGTTTTTTTTGTTTGTTTGTTTGTTTTTCTTTTGCAGTATGCGGGCCTCTCACTGTTGTGGCCTCTCCTGTTGCAGAGCACAGGCTCCAGACACGCAGGCTCAGCGGCCATGGCTCACGGGCCCAGCTGCTCCGCGGCATGTGGGAACTTCCTGGACTGGGGCACGAACCCGTGTCCCCTGCATCGGCAGGTGGACCCTCAACCACTGTGCCACCAGGGAAGCCCCATGTCTCTTTTTGAATTATGGTTTTCTCAGGGTATATGCCCAGTAGTGGGATTGCTGAGTCATATGGTAGTTCTATTGTTAGTTATTTAAGGAACCTCCATACTGTTTTCCATAGTGGTTGTATCAATTTACTCTTCCACCAACAGTGCAGGAGGATTCCCTTTTCACCACACCATTTCCAGCATTTATTGTTTCTAGATTTTTTGATAATGGCCATTCTGACTGGCATGAGGTGATACCTCATTGTAGCTCTAATTTGCATTTCTCTAATAATTAGTGATGTCGAGCATCTTTTTATGTGCCTCTTGGCCATCTGTATGTCTTCCTTGGTGAAATGTCTATTTAGGTCTTCCACCCATTTTTTAACTGGATTGTTTGTTTTTTTGATATTGAGCTCCATGAGCTCTTTGTATATTTTGGAGATTAATCCTTTGTCTGTTCTTTCATTTGCAAATATTTACTCCCATTCTGAGGGTTGTCTTTTTGTCTTTTTTATGGTTTCCTTTGCTGTGCAAAAGCTTTTAAGTTTAACTCTCATTTGTTTACTTTTGTTTTTATTTCTGTTATTCTAGGAGGTGGGTCAAAAAAGATCTTGCTGTGATTTATGTCAGAGTGCTTTTCCTATGTTTTCCTCTAAGAGTTTTATAGTGTCTTATCTTACATTTAAGTCTTTAATCCGTTTGGAGCTTATTTTTTTGTGTGATGTTAGGTAGTGTTCTAATTTCATTCTTTTACATGTAGCTGTCCAGTTTTCCCAGCGCCACTTATTGAAGAAACTGTCTTTTCTCCATTATATGTTCTTGCCTCCTTTGTCATAAATTAGGTGCCCATATGTGCATGGGTTTATCTCTGGGCATTCTATATTGTACTATTGATCCATATTTCTGTTTTTGGGCCAGTACCATACTGTCTTGATTACTGTAGCTTTGTAATATAGTTTGAAGTTGGGGAGCCTGATTCCTCCAGTTCCATTTTTCTTTCTCAAGATTGCTTTGGCTATTCGGGGTCTTTTGTGTTTCCATACAAATTGTAAAATTTTTTGTTCTAATTCTGTGAAGAATTCCATTGGTAGTTTGATTGGGATTGCAAGAATCTGTAGATTGCTTTGGGTAGTATTATCATTTTCACCATATTGATTCTTCCAATCCAAGATGGTATGAACGTATTCTGATTAACTGTTTTCCTATAGATGAATATTTTGGTTGTCTCACATGTTTCATCATTCCAAATTATGCTAAACAGAACATGTATCAACACATACACACTTTTCACATATTATTTTTTAGGTTAGGTTTAAATAATACAAAGAATATAGAATTCTTTTTCAGATCTGAAAATCTTCAGATCAGCCTTTATATGTCAATGCCTTTCTCTCTATTTTTTTTTTCTTTTTCTCATTTTTGTAAATTGCTTCATTCTTCCAAAAGTGTCTGACAAAAATTCTTCTAAAGAATGCATCATTACAGTGATAAGGCAGAGTACAGAAGCACTTTTACTTTTGGTCATTAAAAAATGAACATTTTCATTTCTACCAAGGAAGGAGAGGAGAGGAGGAAGGACAGTCTGCACTGCTCTGACACTGCATTACTCCCCACTCTTCTACGTCTTTTCTTCTTGCAGACACAGGTTGCGTAAGGAGTCAATTATTTACAAATTTTGTGTGACTGCATTGGGTCTAGTACTAACTTCTGATCAATTCTTGTATAACTTCTATTCCCGTTTTTTCATCCCAAGCAGTAATGCAGAGCTGATGTTTCCTGCTTAAATGGGATAATGCCATTTTTTTTCAATTTTCAAACCCAGGTGTTTAGTGCTAATTTGTGGTTGTAACAGTCTATACAACATGAATTAATCACATCTAGTATATAGGGTGAAATCACAGTTTACAGGTTCAAAATTAAATGTTTCATGTTGCTACATAAAGAATACAGTTTTTGACAATTTTAAGTTAGAAACATATAAATCTTCAGTTGCTGTTCCTTCATTGGTAATGAGAATGATGTTGAAAATTATTTAAGGCCTCAAAGACGATAGCTGTGGTTGAGGGTTTCTGAAAATAAGGGAGAACGAGATGGGTATGTGTTCTTAAGCAAGTAGAGGAATTAGACTTATAGTTGGAAAACCTTCTCTGCTATAATAGAAAGAGAAGAAAGTATGTGTGTGGCTACTGGCAGGTTTTAAGCTTTGATATAGATCAAGCACAAGTTTTCAGAACTGACAGGTGGAAAGTGACAGACCCTAGTGGTTATGAATTAAACTGTAAAGTGGGGATAACAATAGAATATATGTGCTTTTATTCAGATAGACTTGAATCCCAGAACCACAGTTTCCTTTCAACATTACTTTGTGGATATGACACATACACTTTACTCATTAGATTCCTCATTTTAAAATGGGCATAATAATTTCACTTAATATTTTAGGTTGTCTTGAGAACTAAATAAATACTGCAAATAAATTGTTGACGTTAAATAAATGTGATTGCTTCATTGCTTTATCTTAGATATTAAAGTAAACTACTTTAGGCTTTTCCATTATTTTATTATTCAGTACTAATTTTTGTTTCTTATGAATCTTAAGAGCAATTGTCAGAACTGAGAGGAGACTGAGAATACCAGTATAATATAAAAGGTTGCAGGGATAACAACGTTCCCTGTACGTCTAACATTAGTGAACTGTGTAGAAATGTCTCCTCTGAAAATTATTCTCTGATCCTGATGGTTAGCGTATTTAGAAAGTACACTAAATCTATTTCATTGACAAATTTATAGTTGATATATATTTTTTAATTTAACTCAGCTGGATTCTCTAAAATATCATCTGAATATTAAACAATGAAATGATCAAATATATTGTTCATGTTTCAGTTCTCTTGATTTCATGGATTAGTTCTTAACTTAAAGTCAGCAGTTGGTGTTCATAGAGCTTCCCAGTGGCCCTCCTTAGAGGTGGACAAGAAGTGGGGAAAAATGGAATTGAAATTCACCATAGAGAATTTGTTTAGAGAATTTGTTTTCTCTAAACTTTTCCTTATAATATATATGCTCTAGAGAGCTTATATTTACCTTAAGTCACTAAGTAAACCTCAATTTTAAATTAGGACTATAAAAAGAGAAAGCCGACAATTATCTGAGAACTAAAAGGTGAGGAAAACTCATGTATAAAAAAGGTACTTATTTAGCACATATGATCAAAGTCTTATAAAAGAAAAAATATTCAGTAGAAAATATTATAGTTAAGTTTTTCCAAAGGTTTATTCCTTGGGATGTTAATAAATAACATGCATAAATCATCAGCTGCAGAAGCAGTAACAGTACAGGGATGGGGCACACTAAGTTTGGAATCGCTGATTAAACAAATATTAGCAAGGCAATTTACTGCAGGACTTCTCAGAACCTTTAACACACACACATACTCTTTCAGTCTTCAAGAGGAACATGTAACATATAACATTTCTCAAGTGTGTTTAATCACAGAATACTTTATTAATAATAAAACCTCTTGGTTTTATTGTCATTTATATATTTAAGAATATTTAAATTTAAATATATTTATTTTAAAAATTGAATATAAAATATAAAAATAAATTTAATTAATTAAAATTATTTTAAAAATATAATTTAAAATTATTATTAAATTTTTAATTAAATTTAAAAACTTAATATAAAATTAAATTTAAATATATTTATTTCAATTTAAATATATTTAAGAATATTTTCTTAGAAAACAGGGATCAAGTAGACAGCTAAAAAGAAAGTTAGACAAGAAAAGTTTAGGAAATAGATTGGCACAAACAAAAAAATGGAAATGCATGAAATAATATATTGGTCTTTTTTTTTCCTGAGAAAAAAGACACACACACATACATACGCACATAAACACACTCATATATGAGAAATCTTACAATGTCACAAACCAGTCCTCCTGTAGCAATGATATAGCAGGACAGCCTTTCCTTATTGAGTGTTCTTGGCTCCCATATCAAATATTAGATAACCATATATACAGAGGTTTATTTCTAGTCTGTCTATTTGTTCCACTGGTCTACATGTTTTATTTTTATGCCAGAACCATACCGTTTTAATTTCTGTAGCTTTATAGTATGGCTCGAAAGCAGGAAGTTTGCTGCCTCCAGTTTTGTTGTTCTTATGATTGTTTTGTGTTTCTGTACAAATTTTAGGTTTGTTTTATCTCTGTTAAAAATGCCACTGGGATTTTGATAAGATTGCATTGAACCTGTAGATGGGTTTGATTAGTACGGATATTTTAAAAATATAATTCTTCTGAACCATGAATAAACGGTATCTTTCCAAATAAAACACAAAAGTATCATTGCTACTTAGTTTTATATTAAATGATTCACCAACATTAAAAGGACTAAATTTACATACTGTTGGGACTCTTCTTTGAAATACTGGGAGATTTGCAATATTAAAAAATATATTATATACTTTAATAATAAATAATGCATAAATACAATCAACAAAGTAGGTTTTAATATTTCCAAGATATTAAACTAGAAGAATTAACCCTGGACTGAACAGGAAAGCAATTTAACCGTCAGTTTTAATGGAATGAATGAAATGATTATGAAGCTTGTTAGTATATCATCACATGAAAAATCTTGCTCATACTTTTCAAACCAATGCCCTCAGTTGCAAGTTTAGCATCATACAGCCTTGACAAAAAGAGGATTTCCAGATAAAGGCTCAACTTATGAAAGATAAAACCAATATTAACAGGACAGCAGATGTTAATGTACCAGGTATTCTATGCAGAACCTCTATTTTCACACATTCTAGGGAGAGAATCTGACATTTATACCATTTTGAGGAATGCTTATGATTATTGTTTTATAGTAACTTAGTTTTTCTTTGGAGAAAGTATATATTTTTTGTGGTATTGGCACTGCTATAAGAGTAAAGGGGAAAAAGAGAAAGAATGAGGAATAAAAAAAATAGAAAAGAAAATGGAGAGGGAAGTTTCTTCTCACTATATTAAACTCGGGTGTATACCAATTGGGACATTCTTTTTTATACTTGTTTGTATTGTCTCTTCCTAGAATACCTATTTCTTCCTTTCTAATTAGCTAAATCTTAGATTTATTTCAACAATTAACTCTAGTACCATCTCTAGAAAACCTTCCTTGATCTTGCCCACCTACATGGGTCTGAATTAAGTGGCCCTTTTCTGTGCTACCCTGGGATTGGGCTGTATGACAGCATTGGTAGTTTTCACCATCCTGTATAATAATCACACACACACATCTATTTCCTGCATTAAACTGAGAGCTTCCTGACTACAGAGATGGTCTAATCCATTTCTTATCATGGACACCTACCCTGGCTCATCTTAGTGCTAACATTAATTTTATACATTAATTCAATAATAACAGCAAAATTGATCACCTACTATAGTTAAACCTTGAATGATGCAGGAGGGGTGGTGGTTAGGGGGCCCATCCCCACAGAGTTGCAAATCTGCATATAAATGTATAGTCAGCCCTCTATCTGGGTGTTTCTGCATCTGAGGATTCAACCAAGATTATGAAGTACTGTAGTACTATATTTAGTGAAAAAAATCTGAGTGGAATTAGACCCAAACAGTTCAAGCCCGTGTTGTTCAAGGATCAACCGTACATATCAGGCAGTATGACAGGCAATAATACCACAATGTTGACCAATACCAGACACATGAGTGCCTCATGACCTGTGAAGATCGAGGAAAGACTCCTGGAAGCAATGGCAAACACACATATCACCTACGCCAACAGCACCATCAATCACAATCATGAAAATCCATCTTTAGTTGGCTGCTATAGCCATGCAGAAAGGATATAGCTAATAAGCCTGATGTTCTATTATTGGGGCAAAAGTTTCCTTTTATTTTAGTAGCTCTTAATATGACCAATGACAGTGGCCCCAAACTGGAGCATTGTAGTGAATCAACCATCTTGAGCCATAAAGCTCTTTCTCAGGGCACTGGTGAAAAGAATAAATTCACTTGGAGTGAATTTTCTCCTATATTCATACGTGCTAACTTATAAAAAACAAAAAAGCCAAGGGCAAAATATTTACATTTCAGAAGTGGTCAATGATAAATGAAATAAATGCCAACCAAAGCTTTAAAACAATTATAAGTAAATAGTATACTTTGCAATGGAATATTACTCAGCCATAAAAAGAAACAAAATTGAATTATTTGTAGTCAGGTGGGTGGACCTAGAGTCTGTCATACAGAGTGAAGCAAGTCAGAAAGAGAAAAACAAAATACCGTACGCTAACACATATATATGGAATCTAAAAAAAAAAAAATGGTACTAATGAACCTAGTGGCAGGACAGGAATAAAGACGTAGACATAAAGAATGGACTTGAGGACACGGTGGGGAGGAGGAAGCTGGGGCGAAGTGAGAGTAGCATCGACATATATACACTACCGAATGTAAAATAGTTAGCTAGTGGGAAGCAGCCACATAGCACAGGGAGATCAGCTTGGTGCTTTGCAAGGACCTAGAGGGGTGGGATAGGGAGGGTGGGAGGGAGGCTCAAGAGGGAGGGCATATGGGGATGTATGCATGCATATGGCTGATTCACTTTGTTGTACAACAGAAACTAACACAGTATTGTGAAGCAATTATACTCCAATAAAGATCTATTGAGAAAGAAAATAGGTACTTTGGAAACATCACAAGGAAGGGAGAAGTCTGCCTCTTACTGTGAGCTCGACTTTAGTAGAGTCTGCCCGGGGCATGAGAGACATGTTTTCAAAGATATTTTCTGCCTCTCATCTCCTGGATGATTTTCATGACCCAGTGAAGTCTTAGAACCACATGTTTACTCTGGGACTCATGAAATCCCTTGACGAATTATCCAGGAGGATTTTTGTGAGTCTAACTTTGTTAAGTCCTGCTATTTTAGAAACAAAGTACTTTCAAAGTTGTTCAGACTAAGATGTCAATTCTTTTCCCCTTTCTCCC
>NW_006772955.1:586972-594126 GCF_000442215.2 Lipotes vexillifer | reverse complement strand
TTTCCCTAGAACTCTATTTCAATATTTCCTCCCCCAGAACTCTATTTCAGATGCTTGGAGATTTATTCCTTTAAAGCAGTTACTGATGTATTTACACATTATTTATTGAGCACCTACTATACACCAGGCACTCTTCTAGACACTGAGACCACACCTTTGAGCAAAACAGATTATATTCCTGCTCAAATGGAGCTTATATTATAACAATGAAAAGTTTATCTTGATATCAAACATGAATTATTTCTAAGGACTGAATTACTGCTTATTATTTATAGTAAGTTTTAAAAAGTTGACTTTCACACACATAAAAGTTAAAATGGATGCAAGAGAGAAATAAGAAACAAACAATGTGCAGTGGGACAAACCTAATTTATCTGTGATATTCTTACATTATTGAGAGGTTCAGAAATCTTTGTCTTTTATAGTACTGATGTGAAGTACAGAGGTAACATACTAAAAATAAAATGCTTGATGTTATCACAAACCTCATATCAAAATGTTACCATTAATCATTTAGATCATGTGTTTACCTTTACACCTACAGGTTATATTTATAGAA
This sequence comes from Lipotes vexillifer, assembly GCF_000442215.2. Lineage (NCBI taxonomy): Eukaryota > Metazoa > Chordata > Mammalia > Artiodactyla > Lipotidae > Lipotes > Lipotes vexillifer. The sequence continues at coordinate 593,567 of NW_006772955.1, read as the reverse complement.
AGTTTATGTTAAGAAATCCTTATATTTCAATATGAATGTTGTGAAAACTATAACCTTAAATGATTTTTTATTTGCTTTCTCAGTGTCCTCTATTCTACCCTTATTACAGCTGGTAATTTTACAACCTTTTGTTCATGTTTCTGCTAACTGCTCTAAAAGTATTGCCGTCAGGTGAGAGGTTGCGAAACATTTATTGGGTACAATCATTATAAATCTCTATAGTGTTATCTTATTCCTTTAAAGAGCAGAAATCTATTTTCAACATTAAGCAGTAGTTAGGTCAGGTCTGTTGTTCAGATAGACATCAGTTAAATTTGGCAATTTTCTCACCTTTCTGCTACCCAAAATAATCCTTTGGTGTATCTTTACAGACTTTTGTTCTAGCATTCTACTAGGGAAATGTCTTGAGAGCAGAAGTTTCTGCTTACCCCAGTTCTCTCTACTGGATCGTGTGTGTGTGAGTTTTCTTTCACTCTATTATTTATCTCTGATTACTTGACACTTAATCCTTGGAAAATATGCTAAAATGGAAAATTAGAATAGAAGCTATTTTGGGACTCAAAAAAAGCATCTGTGAATGGCTAAGAGCCCAGTAAACCAATGCAGCTCTAATAGGATGAAGGGGACTCACTGGTGAATGGAGAAAAGATGCAGAGTCTAGGGAAAGCATCTTAATTTTCAGAAAAGAAATGAGTGATACAACATTTACAGAGTACCTGTTCTGCATCCTTTGCTGCCTTATGCAATGAAAATATTTAACTGAATTGCACTCACTCCTCACCCCCCAAAAATGCCACAACACTTCTGTAAAGGTTATTTGACTTTTATTTTTTAAAGTACAGGAATTGAGGTCAAGATTAAATAATAATTCATCCAGGGTCACCCAGCAAGCGGTTACACACTGAGCTGAAATTTGAAACAAGGTGTTTCTGACTCCTAAAGGAAGCTATTTGCTTTCCTTTTCTACTTTACTGAAAGATATAGGGGCAAGGCCTGACCTCTTAAAGTTCAAACCGAGGAAGATTCCTCTAGAAAGTTCTCCTTAGGAAGGTTTAATTAACCCTTGGTCAACTTGCATCTGAAAACATTAAGACACAAACCCAGTATCTCATGCAAGATATTTTTCATTTTGATTTGTTTTTTCTGTTATCTTTAATAGTAACAACTAAGGTTTACTGAATAGTGTCATAATGGTTTCTAGAATATAACAGTATAATGGTCCCTAGAATATATAATGATATATATTCAGTATACTCTTACAACAGTATAATTGTTCCTAGAAAAACATTATATATACATATATGTATAAATATATATATACATATATGTATATATGTATATATATATATATATATGCATTTTATCCCAAAACATACAGTCCTACAAGACAGCAGGTTAGATCTTATCTCTATTTAATATGTGAAGGAACCAAAGCTCAGAGAGATGGAATGTTTTACCCAAGGTCACACAGCTGATGACTGGGAAAGCCAGGTTCTTTGCATTGTATCCTGATGACTTTTTAAAGATGGTTTGCAAGTACAGTGAGCCCTCCATATCAGTAAGTTCCACATCTGCAGATTCAATCAATATTCAAAAATATATATATATTTTTTTTCTTGCGTTATGCGGGCCTCTCACTGTTGTGGCCTCTCCCATTTGCGGAGCACAGGCTCCGGACGCGCAGGCTCAGTGGCCATGGCTCACGGGCCCAGCCGCTCCGCGGCATGTGGGATCTTCCCGAAACGGGGCACGAACCCGCGTCTCCTGCATCGGCAGGCGGACTCTCAAGCACTGCGCCACCAGGGAAGCCCTCAAAAATATTTTGAAAATAAAATTAGGAAAAAATTTATAAAGTTCCCACAAGAAAAAATTAAATTTGCTGCACACTGACAACTACTTACATGGCATTTACAGCTACTTATACAACCTTCACATTATATTAGGTATTATCAGCAATCTAGAGATGATTTAAAGTATACAGCAGGAGGTACCTAAGTTATATGAAAATACCACCCCATTTTCTATAAAGGACTTGAGCATCACAGATTTTAATATCTGTAGGCTTCTTGGAACCAATTCCTCTTGGAAACCGGGGGGAGATGGTACCTCTAAGGACGCAGAAGAAGCAGCCTGGGCACATACCTACTACACTGCACAGGCACCAGTACCCACTCCTACTATATCATGTTCTGCCAGGGTGTTTTCACACAAGTGCTTTAACTCTCAAAAATCAGAGCCTTGCAGTTTACTCGTGGCATGTGAAACATGTGGACAGCAGCTTATATTTATTAGGGGGAAGATCAATTTCAGACATAATTAAGAGACTGAACTTTGGAATCAGAAAGATCTGTGTTTAAATACCAGTTCATCTAACTACATACTAGCTAAACAATCCTGAACAAGTTACTTGTTTTCTCTGAACTTTAGTTTCCACATATATAACATGAAAGAGAACATTGGTCAGCAATAAAAATAGAACAAGCTACTGATACATGAAAAAACATTGCTGTGTCTCAAAAACATTATGCAGAGTAAATGAACTAATCTATGATGAAAATTATCATAACAGTTGTTGCATCTGGCTGGGGTTGGGAGAAACAGAAATTGATTTGAAGGGACATAAATGACTTTTTGAGGGTGATGGTAGTATTCATTATATTGATAGTTACAAAAGTATATTTGTTTTCCAGAACTCATCAAATGACATGTTTAAGATTTGTGCATTCCTCTAATTTTACTTCCACCAAAAAAATAAATAAAATATTGAACTCTGGTTAGTGTTCATATTATCCAAAATATGATAGATAAACTGCATTGTCAAATAAGACAGCTGAATGGATAGAGAAATTGTTGGAAGGATATATACATGTTAAAGCAAACAGTGTTGACGAAGTTGATCTAAGAAAGAAATGGAAAGTTTCATTCGAGCCAAATTTGAGAATTATAACCCAGGAAAAGCATCTCAGAAAGCTCTGAGAACTGTTGCACCCGTTAGAAGTCAAGGCACAGTTATATAAGTTTTCTGAGACAGAGGGCTGTACATTAAATGACGTTTTATTGACAGTTTACACAATCCAGAGTTAAGTGTCTTCATGGCCCCTTATAGGATCAAGAAGGAATGTTATCTTTTAAGGAGTTGTCTTGTTGATGCTAGCAGAATGTTGCTGTTTATGGTTGAGCAGGTGTTTCTGATCATGGGGGAGGTTTAGTCGATGCATAATGCAAACATACAATGCACAGCAGGGGGAAGAGAGGAGACCAAAGGGCAGAGAAAAATTTTTATGTTTAAATTTTTTCTGGTCTTGCCATAAAATGTGAATTTTATTTCACAATAGCAAAATATATATTGTAGATTGTATGTGGTGTTAGTTCTTTCAAATTTTCCAAAAGTTTGAAAGTTTTTATAATAAATGTTGGGGGGTAAACAGAGGGGTAAAAACATTAGAATTAAAAGATATATTTCAAGGCATCCAGTAACCCATATATTTGGTTAACATGAAGTTCTTCCAGAATAACTCTTTTTACAATGCTGTGAATATTTTATCTTCCAGCATTAGTTTGAGTCAGACTCTCAAAGACAAGTACAATTGACTCCTGAACAACACAGGGACTGTGCAGTCAAAACTCCATGCATAACTTAACAGTCAGCACTCTACATTCATGATTCCACATCTGTGGATTTAACCAACTGCAGATCATATAGTACTGTAGCATGTATTTATTGAAAAAATGCTGCATATATAAGTGGACCCTCAAAGTTCAAACCTGTGCTGTTCAAGGGTTAACTCTAGAGTGTTTGTTATCTGGGTTAATAAGAGAGACATCAGTGCCCTCCTTGTCAAAGGGTTTAGTAGGGTAAGCCCAGACAGTTTTTTTTTTTCTTCCTCTCTCTCTCTTTTTTCTCTTTTTTGTGATACACATGTTTGACTTAAACTTTGATTGCTGAGGCATCCATTTCAAAGAAACATTCACTTTTAGAGGGCTATCTGGAATAAACACCCTACCAGTCACAAGACTAGATACATAGCCAGGCTTCCTCCTCACACTGAGCCTCCTTTGTTTTAGAGATCTTGGTTGATTTTGATAACTGACCATTTAGGCCACTGATTTTCTTTTCTCATCCCATGCTATAAATACCACCCTTATGTTTTAAATTCACCAAGGAAGACTGAAACCCTAGGCACCCACCCTTGACCCCAGTAAAAGCAGAACCCCAGGTTCTCTCTCTCTCTCTCTCTTTTTTTTTTTTACATCTTTACTGGAATATAATTGCTTTACAATGGTGTGTTAGTTTCTGCTTTATAACAAAGTGAATCAGTTATACATATACATATGTTCCCATATCTCTTCCCTCTTGCGTCTCCCTCCCTCCCACCCTCCCTATCCCACCCCTCTAGGTGGTCACAAAGCACTGAGCTGATCTCCCTGTGCTATTGGGCTGCTTCCCATGAAACGAAATTGAGCTATTTGTAATGAGGTGGATAGACCTAGAGTCTGTCATACAGAGTGAAGTAAGTCAGAAAGAGAAAGACAAATACCGTATGCTAACACATATATATGGAATTTAAGAAAAAAAAATGTCATGAAGAACCTAGGGGTAAGACAGGAATAAAGCCATAGATGTACTAGAGAATGGACTTGAGGATATGGGGAGGGGGAAGGGTAAGCTGTGACAAAGCGAGAGAGAGGCATGGACATGTATACACTCTCTCTCTTTGTCTGTGTCTCTCTCAGCCTCTTTCTCTCTCTGTGATCTTACTGTGTGGTCTCAAGTGTGCCGTGTAATATCTAGGTTTTGTAAAAAATAAACCTTCATTTTTTTCAGTGTCTTGCAGTCATAACAAGAACTACAAGGGCTGGTCCAACCACAACATTGGTTATTGATAGCATAAAATGTTAATAAACAGAAACATCAATACAGTTGGGAGACCATAAGGGGGAGATCTCATACCCTCTGCGACAACAGCAGAGCCCAAGAGGAAGAAGAAAGACTACTCTTCTTTCCTGGCAAGGACACGGCCTCCCAACTGCATTTTTCCCTCTATAAAAGTGTTCTTCCCTTGCTGTGCAGACCCTTGAACATGGCTCCCTATTGTTGGAAACCATGAATTGCACTTCTCTGCTGATCCCAAATATACCCATCTTTGCTGGAGAAGTATCTGGCAGTCTGTTTCTTTTAGGCCAACAATAGACTGAGACTGGCACAAAACAAGGATGAATCTGGTTTTATGTAACAGAAACACTTGATATACTGCACAAGATAACAAGACTCCTCATTTAGAATCTTTAAATAGATATGTCAAAAATATTCAAGGAGGTGATGTTTCCTATGCAGAAGAAAAGCTACACAATGTAGCACTTAAGAATATTTTAAGAATATTTTAGGAATTTTCTTTGCATGGCACTAACTCAGTTATTTAAAATAAGAAGTTTATTGCTGTCTTTTAGTTTAAACATTAGAGAATGTCCATCCAGGACACAGTTTTCTTATTCAAGGGAAATTCAATTCAGACATTTAGTCTGTGTTTCCAGGGGATTATTAATTTTGACCTACAAAGAGAAGACAAAATCAGCTCCATTCTCTCTTTAGAATTATACAAATACACAATATAAGACTTGGAAAAAAATTTAAGATCATCTAGTTCATTGCTCTTCAAATTGTTTTCTTTGGACCCTTATCGTGTATTAAACAGCTCCAAGCTTGGCCTAGGGAATCCTGGCCCCATTTCAATGAGAGAAACTTCTCTTTTATCTGTTCTACTTGAATAGATTCTGTTTGAAAAACAGGTACTGCTGCAGGAAAAATACATGCCTGGAAAACTATTCACATAATAACATATCTAACTTCCTCTAACCGATTAAGAAACAGGGTTATTGCAGATAGGTTAAATGGCGAGAAGCAAAACCGCTACAGTAGTTAGTATCAGAACTAAAACTGGGATGCCCTTCTTCTGCCCTTTAGTTCAATGCTCTGCCTCTGATACTTCATTGCACTTTTTCTAGTTGTCTGTTTTTACTGGAGAGCATCATATCCTCTGATCACTGAGATAAATTAAGCTTCTCCAGAAAAGCACACAAAGAAATCCACAAAAACAAAAACGTTGAATTAATTGTTAAATAACACAATTTCTTTTATAAGCAGTGCTATAATTCTCAAAGTTAGCATGCATTAGAATCACCAGAAAAAAATATTTAAATCTATAGTCCTGGGCTTCCATATCCTGATGTTCTGATGGAGTAGTGTCAGAAAGAGCTTAGGAATCTGTGGGTTTTTATATGCATTTTAGTGTATGGGATCCTCAATTATACTTTGAGGCTATTAATTTAAGAAACACATTTTCATTGGCTGTTGTTTCCCAAATTTGGTTGATTATAGACTCATCTGAAGAGGTTTTTAAAATTACGGATTACTTAGCTAAGACTACTCCCTCAGACTATTTAAGATAAGATCCGAGATTTGTGTTTTAAAAATTTTAAGGAAGCAAAACAAGCAAGCAAGCAAACAAACAAAAACCAAAAAAAAACCCCTAATCTCTGAAGAGTTCTGATTTGGGAATCAATGTTAGTTGACAATATTGTATACCCATGGGCATTC
>NW_006772955.1:549428-586957 GCF_000442215.2 Lipotes vexillifer | reverse complement strand
GCATTCCTGGTAACTTTCTATCAAACAAAGCACACTACGTTTTTTAAAAATTAGACATCTCAAGGAGTCACTTTAAATTGCGTTTTAGGACAAAGACAATTTTCGCCTTTAAAAATTAGAGTTAACATTTATTTGAGGCAATAACTTAAACTTTTCTTTCACAATTACCGTGTAGATTTATTACCATGCTATTTTTGTAACATTCTTATAATTCTTTGCAGATATAACAAATAAGCATGAGTAAATTTACACTGGCAAGATACATATAAACTAGGCAGAAATTTTAAGAAAAATCAAAATGCCTTTTTTGTCTAAAGTTAGATAAGAGATTACCAAAACACTTAAAAAAACAAAACAAAACAAAACAAAAAAAAAACCTTGTCCAGGACAGCAGTATTTGACTAGATAAATATGCCACTTTTCCAGTTGAGAGTTTCTTTCGTTAATATAAACCAGATACTGGCTCATAATTTGTTCTTCAAAATATGATCAGTGCTCCATCTGCCCTAGAATCACCTGGGTGCGTTTTAGAAATGAAGGTTGCTGCCTGACAACTAGGTATGCTGAGGGATGGTGTAAGTGATGTGACAGAGGCGGGATGGCACAGGGCTGGCAAGAGGAACAGCAAATAACTCAGGATATAAAGGGTCAGAGTGGCATAAAATAGGATTAGACATTTAGATTGGGGGTCTGAAATGCTAGCATAACTGTTACTTTATTCACAGAGCATGGGGTGGGTTGTGGGTTTAAGAGTTTTGAATCTAGTCACTCCCCACAACACTCTGGGGAAAAGTGGTGCACCCAGAGGTCACCAGGTACTGTTGTACCGCTCTGTCCTCAAAGGCAAGCACAACTCTGATACCTCTTTCTGTGCTTTCGTTCAATCTCTTCTCTTTGACTGAAATCTTCCTCTAATTATCTGCCTGGAAACCCACATGCATCTTAAGATCCAGTTCAAATGCCACATACCTTTTGGTGCTCTCTTCCTTGAAACCTTTCTACTTTGCATTTCTTTTAAATGTATAATACAATCTTATGCATTTCTATTATATAATTATACTGTCGAGGAGGGGGAAATTTCCCCCTCTACCTCTCTTGAGTTCTTGTGCCTGGACTAATAATAATAGTGACAGAAGACAGATTAATAGGCAAAAAAAATGAATACATGTTAATTTGTGCATACGGAATTCTTGTGGAAATGGGACCTAAGAAGTGGTCAAAGCAAGGAGCTTTTGAACTTTTTAGACAAAGAAATAATAAATTTGTGAGGTATTGGCAAGACAAAGAAGCCTAGGCTTTAGGTGCTTAATTAGAATGGTATTTGAGCAAAGTTTGGGCTTGGATAGTAAATTAGTAAAGAAGTAACAAGGTTTGTTTATACAGGCTCCTCGGCCCTGAATTCCCTGTCTGGTGATAAGAGTGTCCTACTTCCCAGTACAGGGAGGGCACATTTCACACAGGAGATTTATTTAGCTTTCAGAAAGAGAGAGATGAGGGTCCCTATTGCACTGGCTGTTTCTTAAGTAACTTTAATTCAAAATAATTCATATGCCATTGAGTCATATTTTGGGATGGCCTGCCCATGGCCCTAAGTATGATGAGGGATGGTGTAAGTGATGTGACAGAGGCGGTTGATTTTAGCATATTACTTGATTTTAGCATATTACTAACCCTTGATTTTAGCGTATTACTAACCCTGGATTTTAGCATATTACTAACCCTGGATTTTAGCATATTACTTAAGCAAACGGGTATGAAATTCCTCATTTGTAAAATGAGACTTTTTAACAGTACCGATGTCATACAAGTCTTGGGAGAATTAATTGAAATAATGTATATAAAGTGTTAGAACAATGTCTGGCATGTAGTAAGTGTTCTGCAAATACTAGCCATTAACTGCTACTATATGGCATTTATTACCTAGAACTAAAGTCAATGGTCTACATCTGTTTTGCTAACTAAACAGCAACTTTTTAAAGAAAGGAAATGTGCTTGAGTATATAAATGGAGAATGCACTTAGGAATAATTGTTAGTAAATGTCAAGTAGATTTGTTGGAAATATAAAAGTAAAAATTCTAGGGCAATGATTTATAGCCCAGAATTAATTAGTGGTGTGAGGAATCAGGCATGATAAGGACATAGTGTTTTGTGAGGGAGTCTTTCTAGGACCGACACCACATAGACTGCTTTTCTGTCTAAGACTACAAGAGCTTGCATATCCCATATGGTTGTTGGCAACCTTTGGTATTCCTTGGCTTATAGAAGCAAAATCTGAATCTGCCTTTATCTTCACATGGCGTTCTCCCTGTAGCGTATGTGTGTCTGTGTCCAAATTTCCCCTTTTCATAAGGGCACCAGTCATATTGGATTAGGGCCCACTCTAATGGCCTCATTTTAACTAATCATATCTGGAATAATGCAATTGCCAAATAAAGTTACGTTTTGGAGGTTAAGACTTCACATATGAATTTTGGGGGGACACAATTCAACCTACAACACAGGATAGATATTTTAACACAGGATCTCCTATGTAAATAATTCTCTATTCATATAATGTTACATTTGAAAAACACATCAACTTGCAAGGCCATTTTACTCAAGGGTCATTGAAATTTCTCAAATCTAGAAGAACATACCCAATTTACCTGATGCATTTTCTTCTGAATCACATTTTCATAATAGCTTGAGTCTGCTTTCTGCTTTTATAAGAAGATTTAATGGATACATGTGAGTCCCAAGAGATTCTGCACAAGTACAATGAGAATGCATATTCAGGTATAATGGGAATATTTTTTTCACAAAGTGTCACTAGTTTAATGTAAATTCTGCTGAATGACTGGGCCAAGGGAATTATTAAGTTGCTATCACATAACATGTATAGATAAAATTTAACTCACAGTATTTAACCAGGCAGCAAAAACATTTTTCTTAAAGCTGGATTAGATAAGAGAAAGTACATTGAAAGTGCATATTGTAGTAAACCTTGATTTGGACATACGATGTCTCTAGGGACACAATGCAGAACTGAGGAACATTAGATCAAAGTGCATTGCAGAACTCTAGATAATTTCCAGTGAATACATGTATCTGTAACCATGTACTCTGCAGCTTTGATATTACCTAACTGTATGCAATCTTTGTTTTTTTTCCTGTGAGTGCCAACTTTAATGAGTCTCTAAAAACAGTTCTACAATAGAAGACAAGGGTGATTTGTTTGAAGATTTGAGCAATTACGTTGTATTTGTCTTGTGTCCTTTTATAATATTCACAGGTGCAATCACAAAGATGAGAATTATAGTCATTCTGTAAAATTGAAGGTGAGTGTTAAAATCATCCCCATTTTACAAATAAAGTAATGGAGGGAGAATTTATGTAAGGTCCTCAAGCATGTATGTTTAATGAATGACAAAGCCAGAACTTGGACTTCTGAATCCATTGACATAACCACTAAACTACACCATAGTTTACTTGTACTAAGAGTTAATTTATTTAATTTCATTTAATGATAATTCAACTAATGTATAAAAGCTAACTTAAAAGAAAAAATAAGCCCATCCTGAAATTTTAACCATGAACAATTAGAGGAGTTCAGCAATTGGTCAACAAATATTTATTGAGCATTTACTTTGTGCCAGGCCCCACGCTATACCTGGCGTTATAGCTGTGAATGAGACAGACAGTAGATGGGGTTTCAGGAAGCTGACTTTGGACTCAAGGAGGGAAAGGAGCAGGAAGAAGGAAGCAAAGCAAAAAAAAAAAAAAAAAAAAAAAATTAGCTTCAATGCTAAGAATGGAAGCTAAAGAGATAATAAAACCCAAAGTGCCAGAGAGATTGCTCTAAATAGAGTGGTTGAAAGTTCTCTTTGAGAAGGTGATATTTGGGGTGAAAATTCAGTTATATAACTTTGGTTATGAGAGGCACCTAGGGGAAGAGTGCTCCAGGCAGTGAGCAAAGCAAATAAAGAGGTAACTTGTGTGGTGTTTGCAACAAATATTAGAGAACTCTGCATTGCACCCAATGCAGAGAATCAATTTCAGGAGACTTATGATTGAAGACACAGGTTATTTCTGTTTGTTTCTCTAATGCTGTGACACATCTCCTAACAAGCATAATGAGAGGTCACCAGCTGTGGTTCTATATTAATTAAATTTGGAGCTCTAAGACAGTAGAGGTCAAACTCTCCTTGAAAGCCAATTAAGGTGATTTCTAAGTAATCAATAGAGAATGATCTTTCTTGTATAAAAATGTTTAAAATTTTTTTCCCGCTTATAGAGCAATGTATCATCATATATATAGTTACATAGTCTCTTTATGCATTTATGAATATATAAAATAATTTTACATTAAATAAACCGACATCTGCACTTTTAATCTTCCACCATCTGTTCTACTTATTCTTTTTCTTATAACATTTATCACTTTCTAACATTCAATATAATTTGCATGTTTGACCATTATTGTTTATGGACTTCCACGCTCTACAGAGTATGAGCTCCACAAGCACAGAAATGATTATCTTGTTTTGTTCATTAATATAGGGTCCAGAAAAATGCTTGATACATGACAGGTGCTTTATAGATATTGAATAAGTTAACAGATTAATGAATAAATGAATTAAAATGGTGTTTAGAGACTGGCTACAAATTCAAAATTATATATACAATGTATATAACATATATATAGGTGTATATACATATATATAGAAGGACAATGGAAGGGGTGAATATTTTAGAGAGATCCCTAGTTTTGAACCAGGTCATCCCTTAAGCTCTCTTAAGCCTTAACAATCTATGATTCTATGTCACAACCGTTTAGCTTAACATCTACCTGTGAACAAACTAAATATATATAATACTCTAAGTAAATATTTTGTTAAATACTTTTTAGTTTTACATTAAAATATATATATTTTTCTCTTTATGAATCTCTAAAATGTGTCCAGGCTAAATGAATGAGTTTTATATTTTGGTAGCAATTTGTTCTTTGAGATTTTTTAAAATCCTCTGGGAATTTAGACTTCAAAAAAAAAACAAGTTTAATTGAGTTGAATCTATTTACTTTGTGAATGTGCAAATACATACCGAGACACTGAACACATAATTCTATGAAAGGCAGGTCCTATGGAGGAAGAAGCAAGCCTATAGTAGAATATGTTTAAACTTGACAATGTTACTTTATAAGGTTTATGCCCAATCTATGTAACTGTCCATATAAAACAAGACAGTTCTTGTCCTCCCATAAAAATACACAAGATAAATTTTATTTATTTTAGCATTAAAACTGCCTCTGGTAACATCCGAAATTCACACTTTCATTTAAACTTAGCAGATTTTGTGAGTAAAGATAAATCATCTACAGTTAATGTGCTAAAGCATTAACTGTTCAGTGCAGTGTAGAAATGGAGATTAAAATCTAAACTCCAACTCACGCCTTTGGCATGTTATTTTTCCCTTTCTTAATTTTTCCATTTACAAAGATAACAAATGTATCTTAAAGAATTTTATACTATGCTTTACCCTCAGAATAAGTGTTACCTCCAGAAACAAACATTACCATTTATCATATATGTAGATACGACTCATGCTCTTTTGAAAGGAAAAAATGTTCATAATTGAGGACATATTTTATAAAACTCCTTCTAAAATAAGAATTTGGTTAAGCTTTATTTATTATGATTGTGGCCAGCCTTATTTATACATAGAAATTTTGATAAAATAAAATATTTTTTATAATATCCTATTAATACAGCAAATGGAAAAGATATAACTGTGACCTAATTTATGAAAGTAGGGTAGGCCAAAAATTTGTTTGGGTTTTTCTGTAAGATATGGAAAACCCAAATGAACTTTCTGGCCAACCCAATATATATATAAATATCATTGATAACATAAAAACATGGATGTTTATCTCAAACTGTGGTCAAATCTGAATCATCCAAAATGATGTGAGGAAGGAACTAGCATATACTGAAGTTTACCCTAATTTAGTCCTATGTACAGATTTTATGGCAGGTAGAAACTTTACATAGGCCATTCCATTTAATCTTCAAAATATCTGGTAAAGTTAGTACAAAAACTTGAATTTCTTCAGTGACAAGATTGAGACTCAGGGAAAATGAATAAATTGCCCATAGCTACAGAGTGAGAAATTGGGACGCAAATCCAGTTTTGATTGACTCAAAGTTATTAATCCTACAGGCATTCTCCATTTGGTGTTGCAAGGGCTGAGAGGATGGTCAGCAGAGAAGGAAGAGAAATTTGGTTAAATAAAATTTTTGATTAAGAGCATCTTTGACCAAAAATGTCTTTTTTCTACAAAGTTAAAAATCTTTTGGAAACATCTGTGCCCCTGTTTCTGACTCAATAATGTTCACAGAGTAAATCAGTGTGATAAGTATCATGTTTATTTGACGGATGGGGAGAGACTTTAGTGATACTTTGAGACTATGAAATCTCATGTGTCATCATGAGAAACTGCCACAGTACTTCTGTTTAAAATGTTTTTATTCTGTTTATATGTTCAGACTACTTAGAGGCAAAAAAAAAAAAAAAGTGATGAGTAAATCACAGTAGTAAAACATAGTGGTTAAAAGCATGGATTCTGTAGCCAGATTCTCTGAATTTTAATACAGGAACACCTAGTTAGTAGCTACATAATTTTAGGGAACTTAATATTCCTCTCAGTTTCCCCATCTATAAAATGGGGTTAACAATAGTACCCACTTCTTGGTGTTTTGTTGAGGATTAAGTAAATTAAATAAGGTTTTATTTAGAAACGTATCTGGGTTTTTATTATCAATACACAGACCCAGAGGAAGGTGGAGTTACATTTCTGTAACTCCAGACAAGCCCCTCAGTTCTCTGCCTCTGAGGTTTTTCATCTGCAAAAAAGAGAAGAGTGGGCTGGAATCCTCTCTTGGAGAAACGAGAAGATTCTCTCTTAACCAAAGAAATTTTCAGGGCTCTGGTTCCTATGCATTCAAAGAGCTCTGGGCCAATATTGGAACTGGATGAAAAAAATATGTGTGTATATATATATATATATATATATATATATATATACACACACACACACACACATAATATAATATATAAAATGTTTAAGGAAAATATAGGCACTATTGTGGTATTTTAAAAACCTTGGAAAGAGAACATATAGGAAAAACTGTGTCCTGATATCAAAGACAGGTATTCATATCTGAAAGAAACTCACTGAGGCTGTGAAGACTGCTACAATTACCAAATTAACTTCTCTAATAAGTAGAAAAGGTATTTTGCAGGATGTAGGGAATGGTGAGGCATGTTCTTCAAACTATTTTATTTTATGCCAGCTAGAATGTATGACATAGCTAAACATGTTTTGGCCTATTCAGAAAAGTCAGTTCTCAAATAAGAATAACTCAGCATTATTTGAGACCTCATTTTTCTCCTTCTCTATATAACTAAGTGCTTATTGCTCAAGAAGGCTGATCACAATGATTTTTTGTGAAATATCTGTGCCAGAACAGAGAATTCCTTTCCCTAAAGATGACAGTGGAGCTATATACTGTTACTGATGGAAGTACAACAGATGATCCTCAGAAAGAAATAATGTCCATGCCCAGGCAAATCTGGGGAGACTGCATCAGGCAAGATTAAACAGGTTTATTTACTGAAAGTTTATCAGGATCTCTGATACATGCATGACAACTATAATATGCAGTGTGTTCTGTATTTACGGGATATGTCTTGTAGACGTGATCACATTATAGAAAATGATTATAGTAAAAAGCCATTTGGCTTTTTTGGAATCCAAAGTGTATTGAAGTTCTGCTTCTGTCTCTTATAACCTTGGACAAATTCCTTAACACTCTGAACCTCCATTTCTCTTCTATAAATAAGAGGTATGGATATATACCTTGCAGTCCTAGGTCATCATTTTCTTTTATATCTGGTATGCAAAAGACTCGTAAATATATTGTTAACATTCAGAACAGACTTACAGAAAATATTTGATGAACTTCACTATATAAACACTGCACCTGAATATATAGTCTCAAATGAGGTTTTTAAAATTTAACCTAAGTTCTCTCCTTTTGGCATTTCTTGACTTTTCTCAGTTTCTGGCAGAAATTAGTTCTCTCCATCTTGACTACTTCATTATTACTTCTCTGCAGATGACACAGAAATCCACACCTAGAACTTTATCCAGGTCCAGCCTCATATTTCTAACACCCCATCCAACATCTCTTCCTGGTTGTTCAGCTAAATCTCTAAATCATTTCAGATCTTTCATTTGTTGTATATTTTACCACCTTCTGTATATCGTAGTTTACTTGAATACATCATAACTGTCCTGAGATTTATTTATTCACTGAAAACATATTTACTGAGAATCATGCTCATCCATTAAAAGACTTTTAAAACCTATTATAAATAAGATAATTTCAGTTGGCTAAAAAGATATGAAACAAGATACATGTCCATGTAAAAGGCATAGCAGAGTGCTGAGGACATAAAAAGTAATAAATTGATATAAATCAATTAACATCAATAATAAGTACACAAAAAAAGCAATTAAAATTATTAGTGATTATTATTAATATAGAATAATATTATTAACTATAGTTATATTAGTGATATATTGATAAAGACACTGCAGAATTTTTAGCAGAGGGATTTAGCATGGTCTGACCATCTGGTTGAACTATCTCCACTTTTTTCCTTCTCCAGTATCTTCTCCATGAACTAACACAGAAAATCATCATTTGAAGAATTTGTATCTAATTCTGTTGCCCCCACTTCACTGTTTAAAACTTTTCCATAGCTCATCATTACACTTAGGGAAAATTTCAAATGCACACTCTGCTTACAAGAATATTTATAACCTGGACACTGCCTGTCTCTGGAATCCATATGCCTCTGTCAATAGATTCTAAACTCCAGCTACACTAGCCTTCCTCAGGTTGTTCTCCCTTGAAAACATTTTCATTTGTTGATTTTGCTTCTCAGATGAATGTAAGATTAATAACACCGTCATGTTATAGTGATTTTAGTCTTCTAATTAGATACCCTGTTTCTGTCCAGTTAGAGCTACACCACTTGCAAATCCTAGTGCAAAAGGAAAATATAAGGCCCTTTATTTAAAACAAATGTTTTCAAAGAAATGGACTAAAATATAAAGCTTTTTTCCTTTTTCCTGTGGTTTCTCTTTCCACTCATGGGGCCTCACAAATGCTACATGTGAATAGGGTGTCAAAGAACAACAGACATGCATATTGTGCATATGAGCATCCTCTGCTCATATGCCTGGTACATTGTCTCATCAGACTTCAATTACAAAACAAAGTCAAAAATGAAATTATCAAGAATTTCAAGACAACAAAAGCAGAGCACTAAACTAAGTGTGGGCCCTTTTGAGAGCAAAGCTTTGTGCAGTAGCAGGTGTCCCACCCTCATGAAGCCAGTCCTTCTCCCATCCAAACTTCAGATAGTCTGTTCTTCTAAGTGAAGTGTGAGTGACCCTTCAGATGTAATTCAGGTCATGTTCAATGACCTTCCATCGTTCTAAAAATGTCTTATTCACCTTTTTTTTTTTTTTTGCAGTACGTGGGCCTCTCACTGTTGTGGCCTCTCCCGTTGCGGAGCACAGGCTCCAGACATGCAGGCTCAGCGGCCATGGCCCATAGGCCCAGCCGCTCCGCGGCATGTGGGATCCTCCCGGACCGGGGCATGAACCCACGTCCCCTGCATCGGCAGGTGGACTCTCAACCACTGCGCCACCAGGGAAGCCCTTTTATTCACCTTTTTATCACTAACACCTATTAGAATGTCTGACATAGTGAAGGTTTAATAGATAATTGATGAGTAACTATTTAAGAGGATTATAAATCTAGGCTAGCTAACTTAACAAATGAGTTTAAATGCAACAGTACATTGGGTTTATTGGGCCTTTGTATTGATCAGAACTCTTGGTTGCAAATGACAGGATCCAAATTTAAGTTGATTTAAGGATAGAGGAATGTTATCCATCTGTGTAACTATGACGTCATGACCTAATTTGTTTGCAAGAATAGCTGGTTTAAAGGACTCAAATTACATAATCAGAATATAACCTCTTTCTCTTGAGTCTGTTCTCTTTTATGTTGGTTTTATTCTCAAGAAAGAAATATCCACAGAATAGCTGTGTTTGTCCTTATTAGTTCTAGATTTTCATCCTATCATCTTTTTACTCAGTTAAATGTGAACTTTTCCATCTCAATATTTTGAACAGAACTATTAGACCTAATTCTAGTTGGCCCAAATTAAATCACATGCCCATACCTGAACAAACAACTCTGATTCTGTTTGACCAAGTTTAGACCACGGTAAGTGGCAAAGTGTTCCTTAAAAAGAAGTCTGGCATTTTTGCCAGAATGGTGATGGATATGTGTATCTTCATGTTGCTCCATAAAGCCAGATTATTCTCTGTGATGGCTGTACCAGTGCATCACACCAGTAACTTATTTTGGGAAAACTGTTAAACAAATTTTTATGAGTATATTTGGGTAAATAAACTTGGAAAGATATACATTTTGTTTATAGAATTATTAGATTTCCAACCTAGAAAAAAAAAGTAAGCTCCTTGATTTGAGAATATCTAGACTATCAAGGATGTCTGACAATCATGTCTACAGACTACAAAGTCTCTCATCGTAAATGGAGGTGGCGAAATAAGTGGATACTGGCTACTCAGTAAGCAAGGACACTTGGTCTGTTTCTTTAGATTTTCCCACTGGAGGTGTCTGGGTTTAGGAAGTTGAAAACTTGTTGTAGAACAGGGAGTTGAAGCCCAATTACTACAGAGGATTGAATCAGCTCATGATGGGTTCTTTTAACATTCAGAAAAGGTTTTGTCCCTAAAAAAGTAAGATAATGATATAGGACTTTGGGTTTAGCAAGTAACATATTTACTAGGCACTGATCCCTATATTCATTCACATAATCTTTCACAACTCTATGAGATAACAACAGTAATCAGTTCCAAATGACAATTGAGAAACTTATGTCTTAGAGAAGTTCAAGAATGCAAATCAGGTCAAATAAAGATAATGACAAAGATAAATACATTGCTTCCAGGATTATGAAGATGTTCTCCCTCATCCTTGTGCTTTGCTGTGCCCTTGAATCGGGCACATTTCCTGACTTGCAGGAGCCGCTGTGGTGTAAGCATCATCAGTCTACTCAGCAGCATCATCTTACTCAGTACCACCTTTAGAACTTGCCCAGGACACCATTTAAAGTTGGGAGAAACTTGTACTTGAGGCCTAACACTATTATTATTATTTTTTTTTTTTTGCGGTACGCGGGCCTCTCACTGCTGTGGCCTCTCCCGCTGCGGAGCGCAGGCTCAGCGGCCATGGCTCACGGGCCCAGCTGCTCCATGCGGCAGGTAGGATCTTCCAGGACCGGGGCAGGAACCCGCGTCCCCTGCATCGGCAGGCAGACTCTCAACCACTGCGCCACCAGGGAAGCCCCTAACATTCTTTGTAATGTTCATTCTAAGTTTCTTTTTCCCTTCCGCTCCAAAGGCCGAGCTCAGCCATGATGCCAGGCACACTCTTCTCCTCATGTACATCAAGCAGAGCTAAACTGAGTGGTGTTAGTATTCTCTGGCATGTCTGTGTCTAAAAACAGAGGATTCCATAATTCAAAGGAAGAATTGCCAGTAGTAGAATTGGGACATCATAAAAAGTCAGTAGGGAAGATATTTGGGTGGTATTAGAACATGCCATGCAACCTTCTATTTAAAGTTGGCTCTGTTCATTGGTACTTGGTAGTGTCGCTGATGATTTTTCCATGAAGAAAGATTTCTTTACCAAAAATGCCTCCGTTTGTCTTAGAATTTTTAACCTGCTTCAAGATGCCAACTCAAACCTAGTGACTATGAATGCATTCTACCCATAAATGCCATTCAATGACAAGAGTTCTTCTCATGAAACTTCAGAGTAAATGTCTCTAATCATAGTTTACTACCTATGCTCCTACCCTAAGCAATGATTTTGAGTCTTAAACATTGACATACCTGATATTTAAACTCAAAACAGGTGTTAGATTGGGGCTTTATAGTTAGAGGTTCTGTTTTCTAGTAAAGACTTTTCTACTTCCTAGCTCGGGATCCTGTGTAAATCAGTTTGTCTCCTTGAATCTCAGGTACTTCTGCACAGTTAGGATTGTCATCATAACTCTGTCTCAGGATTGTGATGAAAGTAAAATGTAAAGAGGACATGAATGTTCTGTGAACACTTTAAAGAGCTGGAAAAATGTTCGATGCATTTCCTGAAATACGGACTATGTATTCTCAGTTTTTGTGTGAAGTTGGTATTATGATTAAAAGGTCCCTAGGGGGCTTCCCTGGTGGCGCAGTGGTTGAGAGTCCGCCTGCCGATGCAGGGGACCTGGGTTCGTGCCCCGGTCCGGGAGGATCCCACATGCCGCGGAGTGGCTGGGCCCGTGAGCCGTGGCCGCTGGGCCTGCGCGTCTGGAGCCTGTGCTCCGCAGCGGGAGGGGACACAACAGTGAGAGGCCTGTGTACCGCACAAAAAAAAAAAAAAAAAAAAAAAAAAAAAAAGGTCCCTAGGCTTTGGAGACTAACTCTTCCTGAATCCAGAAATAACATCACTTACACTCTGTGATGATGGGCAAACCAGTTTCAGCTGTAAAGAAGATTAAAAAGAACCCAGCCCATAGGTTTATCATGTAGCTCAAATGAAATATAGTGCAGAGCACTTAGCAACATGCCTGGGACTTAGTAGATAGTAAATGAATGTTAGATGATGATGATGATGGTACTGAGAGATATTTTCCAAGTTCTGTGATCACCAAGTATTACTTTGTTACTCATAGGACACTATTTCTAATAATTTATTAGCTATGCACAAAAATGCTTAGAATATGAAAAATATTTCAAAATCCTGCCAACTTTCATGTTTGAATCCTAATTAACTTCATCAAGATATACAAAAGTATCCTTTCTCTGCTAAGCAAAATGCAAATCCCTAAGTCTCAGATTTCCAGTCAATATCTGGGGGCTCAATTATTTAGAATGCATTGTGATTGACTTACTAAAGAGATGGTTTATGTGTTCAACAAGAAAAACTTCATCTGTGTTTAACTCAGACAATTAGACTTTTATGGGATTTTGTTTTCTTTTGTTTTAAAACTCTTAGGTCAATTTTCCTTCCTCCTGCACTGATTTCCCAGCAAAGCTAACCTAAACTCCATTTCCTAAGCAGTAGGTTAAGGAAATTAAAATGATGTTAAAAGGATTCATCACTTTTTGCACAGATGTCAAACGGGTTTCAACTCATTAGTCAAACATGATTGGGACTGCCTGTCAGGATTGCGGCATTGAAAAGAAATCTGAGATCTTGGAAAACCTGAGTGTCATGATGGAAGAGAGATGTCTGCCATGGGATTGTGGGTATCACAAGTGGAACTATGTAATCAAAGATTTGTCATCTCTGATTTGTATAGCATAGAATGAATAAATGGAGGTTTAGAGCCTCTCATAACATATGGAAGAAATAATTTCTTGATATCATCCTCAGAGATCGTCTCTGCAAATGGGTTTTATTTCAGAATATTTGTCAATATTAAACTTATTTCCCAAGGAAGAACTGAAAGCCATAGAGATATACATTTGACATTTTTTGGCAAATGGCACTGTTATAGAAAAATTCTGGCAGCAGCTTTTACCTTAGGAAAGTTTTTGTTATTTCTTTGTTTTTTTGGTTTAGTTTCCATTTTAGATAGACTTTGTTTTTTAAAGCAGCTTTAGCTTCACAGCAACATTGAGCAGAATGCACAGAGATGCCTCATTTTTCCACATAATCCCTGCTCCCACCACACACATCATCATCCATTATCAACCCTCTGCACAAGTGTGGTACCTATGTTAACAATAGATTAACCTATATTGGCTCGTCATTATCACCCAAAGTCCATAGTTTACTTTAGGGTTTACTCTTGGTGAACTACTAAACTATACCATTTGTATTTTGCTGTGTATACATGCATATGTATTTTATTTATATCACAACATTAGAAACTCTACACAAAACTATCTTTTGTGTAGGGTTTAAACAAAGCAAAACAAAAATCAAGAACATGTTTTTATTGTCTCTCTCCAGCCAAGTCAAGTTTTCAGTAAAATTGCAGGTATTAGAAATTTATTAGGTCCTTGCTTAACAACCAGGCATATTTAATATGTTGGTAGAATGACTAAATCCTCTGAGCTTTCTGAGGAATTTTCTGAAATCAGTATTCTTCTTTTGAGAGGGACTGAAAGAGGATAAAGTATAAAGTAAACTGATTAGAAGGCAAAATGGAAATTAAACTGTTTCAGCCTCCATGTTCTAGGTAATGCAAATTTGGGACTCTGATCATTGGTGTTTATTAATATAAGGTAATAGAAAAACTCAAAAACAGTAAGGTTGGTGCTATGGACTAAACTGTGTTCCACCAAAATTAATGTTTTGAAGTCCTAACCCCCTAATGTGACTATATTTGGAGATAGAGCTTTCGGGAGGTGATTAGGGTTAAATGAGTTCATTTAAGGTTAAATAAGGGTAGGGGCCTAATCTAATATAACTGGGGACCTTATAGGAAGAAGAAGAAGAGAGAAAAATCTCTCTCTCTCTCTCTCTCTCACTCTCCACACACACCAAAGAAAAGCCATGTGAGCACACAGCAAGAAAGCAGCTATTTGCAAGCCAGGAAGAGAGCCTTCACCAGAAACCAGCTGTACAAGAGCTTGATCTGGAACTTCTCAGCCTCCAGAACTGTGAGAAAATAAATCTCTGTTGTTTAAGCCACCCAATCTGTGATATTTTGTTATGGCAGCCTGAGCTGACTAATATAGAAGGCTTGGGAGTTAAATTCCTGGTCCCGCTATCTTTACCTTATGCTTGATTTTGGGCACGTTACTTAATCTCTTCGAGTTTAGTGTCCGACAGTAAAATACAAATAATAAAATATGCTTTATTGTGTTTTTGTGAGAATCAGATAAGATTATATAGTTCCTGGGACATGGTGAATGTTTAACAGCTATTAAATTCCATCAACCAGGTTATAGAAGGCGAATAGGGTCTTAGACACAGGTGTGAAACAAACAAAAAATGGTTCAGTGTGGCTCAGTGTGCTCTCACACTGTTAGATGAGAACTTGGTAAAAGTTGCAAGTGCAAAGTGAAGGTCTGTCAAGCTCATTCAATTCTAATGCACCATTAATGGTAAGAGTTTGTTAAGAAATGAAGAAAATGCAAAACAATATAGGAAGTGGTGGCAACAGACAAAAATTGAGCCAATCCTGATAAACTAGGGTATATGGTAACATGAAATGTGAGCCTTAGCTTTTGTTCAAAATGAATCTTTTCACATAATTCCTTGGTTGTTTTTCTGTAACAACTCACACTTTTCTTAAGCAACACCTTGAGGACAGACTCACAGTTAGCCATAAAAATTGATCTCTAGATCAGTAGTTACTGTGTTGAGTTTCAATCTCAAAGTTGTAAGCAGCTTGCTGTGTGACCCACAGCTTATCGTTTGACTGCTCTGAATCTCACTTCCCTCCTTTGTGAAAAGAAGGGTGGAGTCACCATTGTTTTTGAGAAGTTTAAAACTTACAAATTGTTTTGCTCTTTAAATTCATTAACAAAGAATATCAATTCATCTATAATTTGAACATTATGAAATTTATTTTTATTTTATTTAAAAATAATTATTGTGCAGGGCACTGTGTTAAGGTGATTGGACATTTATAGGAAAAATGTAATATGGGCATAAGCAAAAGGAATTTGCTGTATTCTACATGGTCTTAACCACTGGAGAAATTTGTGTCCTGTTTTCATGAGAGTTTGAGAATTCCTGCTTCTTGGCATATTTGGGGGCAGTCTGCCCTGAACCACATCAGTAGCAATTAAATATTCAAGAAAACAAATAATCTCTCCTACTCTTACATGAGCACATTTTACCCCCAAAGGTTGACACAACTATATTAAAAGATTGAGACAGTAGGTAAATTTTTTGAACCTCAGTTTTCTCAAAGTTAGCAAATGGAGTAGTTTCCAAGTTTTGCTGATCAACAGACTTGTCTAGGGAAAATTAAAAATCATATATTCCATAGCCCCATCTTGCCCTTATTAAACAAAGAGTTCTGAGACTGATGCTGGAAGGGCTGTGTGAGTCAAGAGCTCTCTGCAATATTTCTGATTTGGGAAACTCAGTTATACATTCAACAAGAGCCTTGGTGTTATTTAATATACTCTGATACAAAATTCTGTATCCTTTATCCTGGTTAGCACTCAAGATTTTACTTTTGAGCTGACAGGATCTTAGAGGTAAATGATCTAAAATTCTTATTATATCCCATAAAGTAAATTTGCAGAAATTAGCTAATTTGGCTACGTTCCCACAATCATTTAGTAAAAGAGAAAATCAAGGCTGTGTGTAGCTTGAATCCCTGGACCAGTGAAATTTGGTGTATTTATGAACAGAATATTCAGAAACAAGTCTAAAAAGATATTTCATTAATTAATATTCAACTTTTATTGCAGTGATTTTTCCCCCTTTGATCAAGATTGCTTTTGATCCCAAATCTAAAGATTGGTCATTTTATTCCTTTGAGTAAATTTTTCAGAATTTGCTCTGTATAATTTCTCACACATGTTATATTCACATGTTAAATAGCAATTGTTCAGGATTCATAATCAATCAAGCTGATTCTACATCCAAATCCATTTCCCCCAAATTTAATGTTAATTTACTTAGAAAACAGTCATCTGACCATATTAAAACACACACAGGTGTTTTATATTCCTGTAATATTGGTTTTCTATAATATTACATAGATGATGCATATTCCTGTAATATTAGGTTTCTGCTTCCTGAGTTTCTCAAAACAGTTTTCAGAAATTAATTTATGAAAAGCAATCCTACACACAGTGGGTGTTTAAAATTATATTTCCAGTGAAAACATTTAAGCTAACCAGGTTATCACAAATTTCAGTGGAACATAATGGAAAAGTTATTTATTTGGAGGCACCAGTCCTGTGAAGCATTTGCATTAGCTTTCCAACTCATCTCCCAGGAAAAATATACTTTGTCAATTTATACCTGCATTTCTTAAATTTCATAAATGTTTTTCTTAAATCAAAGGTGCTCATTCAGTGAAGGACAAAGGAGGATTTTGGTTAAGGTTTAGTGCCAAGTAATTGAAGTTTAGTGCCAAGTAATCAGCTATTGATAAGAATGTCATAGGGCTGTGTCATGATTTTATTTGAGAACAATTGAAAAGTTCCATGAAATATAGTTACAAGGACTAACATAGAAGAAAACAGTAGCTTTATACAAGTGGAACAAGATTCCAAGTTGCCAGGACGATGTATTAGAGCAAACTCTCAATTCCATCTTAGGAGGAGTCCTGGAGTACTGAATCAGACTTGAGACTCATAAAGTTATAGAGAAATACGAAGTTCCCAGACTCAAAATTTGCACACGGCTTTTTAAATGAAATATTCATATTGCATATTTTGATAGAGTTAATAAGATAGATGAAAGCATATTATCAAAAACAAACAGCACCTTGATTTGATTTTACTGGCCTGGAGATCCTGGCAAAATTACGGACTGTGCTTAATGGAGATCTTACACTGACCTGTGGTGTCATGATAATGGCTCGCTGCAGAGATAAAAGCATAATTTGCCTGACTTCTGATTCAAAAAGTTGAAATAAAAAGCACAGCCAGATGGAAATAGTGGACCCTCTGAAATAATTTAAGATTTCATTGGATTTATATCATGACTCACAGTGAGGTGATGTGTGCCTCCAGGGAATGAATTTGACCTTCTCAATTCAGTTTTTTAAGGTGTTAAAAATGGGAATAATGTTACCTCTTTTCAGGAATGTTTTGAAGGTTAAATGAAGTAATGTATTCAAAGCGCCTAGGATGGTGTTGATCCATTCATTCAATACATGTAAATAGTCCACTATTTGCCAGGTATATTTCTAGGCAGAGGTAAGACATTGGTTATTAAAGCAAACATCCTGCATTCCTTGAGTGTGTATTGTGGTAAAGAAGATGGACAAGAGATAAATACAGTTGACCCATTGAACTATGCGAAGATTATAGCTTTGACAAGTTGAACTTTAAAACTTTATAGTCATCCCTCAGTATCTCCAGTTCTGCACCCATGAATTCAACCAACCATGAACCCTGTAGTACTGTGGTACAGCTTACTGAAAAAAATCCACCTATAAGTAGATCTGTGCAGTTAAAACCCATGTTGTTGAAGAGTCACCTGCATATAGTGAAACACCAGTAGTAACTAGCCCTTTAAAGAAAAACAAGACCGGGCAAGAAAATAGCACGTAAAAGGGAGTCAAAGAAGGACTCTCAGGAGGTATTTCCTGAGGAGAGACTAGAAGGAAGTGAGGGGATGAGCACCTAGGAGAGACGCCTCCAGGCAAAACCTAAGGGGAGACAATGTGTTGGAAATGTGTGAGGGTCAGTGAGCCTGGAAAGGATGGAACAGGGGACGATCACATACTGTCATTGTACAGTACATGAATTTTTGATTTTTTATATAAATTTGGGAAAGGAATTAGTCTGAATAGGAAAGTCACATAATCTGATTTATGTATCAAACTATCATTATGATTACTGTTTGGAAATAGGCTTTACCGCTAAGAGCAGCAGCAGGGAGAATAATTAGCTGATTAATGCAGCAGTGGAGGTGAAAAATAATGGTGCATTAGACATAATGTTTTAGCAGTGGCTGTGGTGAGGTGGATTCAGTGATGTGATAGGTTTTGAGACTGTAGTTGACAAGATGTACTAGTAGAATCACTATGGAGTATGAAAAAATCAAAAAGCGTCAAGGATGATTTCGGGTTTATAGCAGCTGTCATTTTGGAGTGTTTACTGTATGTCAGAACAGTAATTCAAAGAGGTGGGTGTACTTATGATTAGCGTTCTCATTATAGAGGTACATTTCCAGAGCCTGTGTGCTTACCCTCTATAATAGACTGTCTTTTAGCAATACTAATATTACTAGCTAATAGCACTCTTTAAAATATGATAAAAACACTAATAATAGAGTCTGACACTTGCATGTGGCTTTATAGAATTTAAAGTTCATGAAAGGCACTATGAATATTCTTAACTGTTTAATCTGTTCTCTCCTAAAAAAAAAGAATCATAATTAATTTTTACTTGGGAACTGTTGAGAAAGATTTTATTTATGTATATTTTTCCAATGAGCATTTTGAGCCAAAACTAAAATAAAAACTAGTTAGTAACTATTTCTAATTATTTCAAAAAGTAGATGTGTCTGCAATTTATTATTAACATTTCTTCAAATGACTATTGTTATTTTTACCTATTCATTAGCTCGTATCTCAGCCCTGATATTAGACACATCCTAGCAAATACTTTGGACAAAAAAAAAAAGATACTTTGGGGATATATGTATACGTATAGCTGATTTACTTTGTTATACAACAGAAACTAACGCAACATTGTAAAGCAATTATACTCCAATAAAGATGTTAAAAAAATAATAATAAATACTGTGAATTTTTTTCCAAAATAAAAAAGATAGTGGTTTTATAAAAAATACTCTTCTACCACGTAGTGCTCAGTTTTCCTTTTATTAATTCAGATTAGTTCAAATCAGTTAATGTAACCCTACAATTGCTTTACTTTTTCAAACATTTATGAATTTAATAAATATACCTTATAAATAAATTTAATAAAAATACTTGCACTAATAAAATATACTATTTATTGCACAATAGTACAATATATATATTATGCAATATATATACTATAGATATATTATTTTTAGTCAAAATCATTATTTTGTATTAGAAGAAAGCTTTACTTTTTTTTTTAATTAATTAATTTATCATTATTTTTTATTTTGGTTGCGTTGGGTCTTAGTTGCTGTGTGCGGAGCTTCTCATTGCGGTGGCTTCTCTTTGCTGTGGAGCACGGGCTCTAGGCATGCAGGCTTCAGTAGTTGTGGCACGTGGGCTCAGTAGTTGTGGCTCACGGGCTCTAGAGTGCAGGCTCAGTAATTGTGGCGCATGGGCTTAGTTGCTCTGTGGCATGTGGGATCTTCCCGGACCAGGGTTCGAACCCATGTCCCCTGCATTGGCAGGTGGATTCTTAACCACTGCGCCACTGGGGAAGTCCAAATTTTACTGTTATAGGGATTAAAAGACATTCTACTATACCTCTACTTTGTAAATTGGGCTTTACTAGCTGAGGGCTAGGATCCTCACTAGAGAAAAGTTGTCAAGATTACATCCTGGTTCTACAATGGGCAGGTAACAATACCTAAAAGACTTCTTTTGAAAATTAAATGAATATGTGTGTATATATGAATATGTATATATGTGTATACAAACTGATATGTATGCATACGGATATATGTATATGTGTGTGAGTGTTCCACATGGGAATCATGATATGACTTTTGTATTAGAATATGTTACATAAATATAAAATTCATACCATGAGAATGTTCCATATATGAATATAAAATTCAACCATGATTCACATATGGAATCCAATCTCACTTCCTAAATAACATAATCTAGTCAAAAGTTTCAAGTTTTTGATGTTTGGTGTACTTGCTTGAACCTGAAGGTCACTTTCTACTTTCGAATGTGCCTACCCTGTTCTTTTGTTCTGTTTCTGAATAAGTTTGGGGTAGAGTATGCATGTTGGTTTCTTTCAAGATCTCATTTAAGAGCTAGGCTTTTCTTGAACATCAATGACCTATATAAACAAACATCTCAATGACTGATGAATCATAAAAATTCAAAGAAGGATTTTAAGTTTCAAGAGCATATATCTTTAGCATTTTCTTTTTATAAAACTATTGACAGTCTTGTATTAACAATTTAATTACTCTAAGTGTGGCTGGAATTTCAC
This sequence comes from Lipotes vexillifer, assembly GCF_000442215.2. Taxonomy (NCBI): domain Eukaryota; kingdom Metazoa; phylum Chordata; class Mammalia; order Artiodactyla; family Lipotidae; genus Lipotes; species Lipotes vexillifer. Next base: position 565,997 of record NW_006772955.1, on the reverse strand, counting down.
TTTCTAATAAAATACACCTTCTGGTGATTTTTTTGAATTTCAGAATAACAGTTCACTGCTTGCGTTCCCATACATTTTCCTAAGCGATCCTGACAACAGCACTGTGAAGTGTCATCTGCATGTTGCAGATGTAGAAACTTAGGTATATATAAATAATATTACATGGAAAATCAATCTTATGTTTTTCTAGATTGGTATAGCACTTTTTTTCCTATGCTAGAATTGACCCTGTATTCATATTATTGTTAATTTTGAAAGCTTCTAATTCTTTTCTTCTTCGCAAATCTACCATGAAGCCCTAAACAATGATGTCAGCTCCTGTTGATTAAATTCCCTAATCATGTGGGACTCAGTTAAGGTTATATTTCATAATCAGGTATTGTTCCTGGATGGTGTTTTCTGATTAGATTGTAAATTGTTGACAAAAGGATTGAGATTATATTAGTGTTTTTACCCCTCACAGTGTATAGATTGACATTGGTGATATGATGGTTACTTGGCACATCTTTCATGAGTGAATGAAAATATCTAGGATTGGAAAGATATAGGTTTTGGAGCCATGCTGACTCGGGTTTAAATCTGATTTTTGCCACTGCTTATCTGAGTGACTTCTCATTTTCTAGCTGTGTGACTCTAGGCAGTGTTACTGAGCTTTAATTTCTTCACCTATAAAATGTGACTAGGGCTTCCCTGGTGGCGCAGTGGTTGGGAGTCCGCCTGCCGATGCAGGGGATGCGGGTTCGTGCCCCGGTCTGGGAGGATCCCACGTGCCGTGGAGCGGCTGGGCCCGTGAGCCGTGGCCGCTGGGCCTGCTCGTCCGGAGCCTGTGCTCCGCAGTGGGAGGGGCCACGGCGGTGAGAGGCCCACATGCCGCAGAAAAAAAAAAAAATGTGACTAATAATCCTTTTCTACCATGGCCATTACAGAAACTAAATAAAATAACAAATTTAAGTCACCTGCCAGCATTTCTGGCTTATAGAAGATGTGCAAACGTTGTTAGTCTTTCCAGTCCCATCATCTTCTACACTTTAGAAGAAATTTAACTAACTTTGCATGTTATCTCTTTCCATGGAAATACATTTATGTCTAAACCAGTATTCTGTAGAACCATTCATGCTCTTGGTTTTGGAATCAGGTTATTCATTGTTTAAAAATAAATATGGCTTTCACCCTTATAAATTACTTTTGCTCTTTTGCTCAATTTTATTTTCATTCACTCAAAGTTTTAACTCTGCACTTCTTATTTAAATAATCTTCAAAAGATTTTGCCATGAAATTCATCCAAGTATATAAAATATATAAGAAAAGCATGAATTAGTCCGTAAACATATTGCCATCTAATAATCATAGACTTTTTTTAAAATAAATTTATTTTTGGCTGTGTTGGGTCTTCGTTGCAGTGCTCGGGCTTCTCATTGCGGTGGCTTCTCCTGCTGTGGAGCATGGGCTCTAGGCACGTTGGCTTCAGTAGTTGTGGTTCGTGGACTCCAGAGCACAAGCTCAGGAGTTGTGGTGCATGGGCCCAGCTGTTCTGCGGCATGTGGGATCTTCCCGGACCAGGGATCAAACCCCTGTGCCCTGCATTGGCAGGAGGATTCTTAACCACTTTGCCACCAGGGAAGCCTCATAGACCTTTAATAGATAAGATGGATAGCCTCTGACAGCTTTCCAAGTGATTATATAGAACTCTTGAATCCAGGTCATTAGCAAACTGGATGGTGAATAACAAAGAGCAATGAACTATTCATACAGTTGGGATGCATAATAAAAGAAAACTGAAGTTGGGCAGGAGATGCGGTTTATAGCTATTTTTTCTACCTATAAATTATACCAGCAGGCTCCTTTTAAAAATCAAATCTAATCACACTAAACTCTATGTTTTCAAAAGGTTTTAACATTTCTCAGGGTTTACATGTATTTTCATAAATTATGAATATGGAAGTCAGAAAAACTTAGCTTGGATAAAAGCCCTGATTCTTACAGAGAGGAGCATGTGAAATGAAGTAGGATCCCTTAGCACTATGAGTCTCAGTTTCATTGTTTATAAAATCAGGATAACATTAGTTTGTCATCTACCCATCACCCAGTTACAAACAAAACAAAACAAGAATAAAAATAACAAAAACAAACCTCCACCTTTTGTGCCTTATTTATAATATAACCTTTGTAATTAACCCAGTCACCTTATCCAACTTGGAGCTCTTTATTTATAGACTTTCTTAGCTCCTGATCTCTCATCTTCTGTCTTTATCCTTAGCATCTTTGATTTGATGGTTTAAAATGCTTCTCATATTGTTTTAGTTATTACTGGAAACCATGATTTGAACTTATTTCATCAGCTTCCTTTTGATCTGGGTAAAACACTAGCAGACTGTTGTTACCCAGTCTTGGCCTACCGGATTTCCCCAGTTCCCACAAAATGGATGAGTTAAGAAGAGACTGAAAGTTGAGAGGTTGAGTCTTAGCTGTTTTCAAATATTTGAAATTAAGGTACAAAAAAATTACATCCTATGAAGTTTCACAGGGCTTATCTCCGACAATGAAAATGTAAATGTTAATGCCAAGCCTAAATAAACGTGAGCCACAAATATAACTTTATAATCCTTTCCTCTTTCCTGTGCAATGATAACCAGCAACATCCTTATCCTTATCTTATGACTTAAAAGAGTGGATTGGTTCCTCTTAGTACTTAACTTTTAAGCCTTCTAAACATCAAATTTACTTTGCCAGCTTACAAGTCTTTCTGTAAAAATTTAGAAAATAATTTGTAATTATCATATTTGACTCACTAGGGTTTTATATTTTTCTTATTCTGACTGTAACAGAATAAGTCTTATTCTGACTGTAACAAACAAAAAACCTAAAAACCTATAAATCTCAAGGCAAACATATCTCTGTTTTTATGAAGGGAAACCTGCAACTTACTGTAATAGAAAAGATTCATTTATGAAAGACAGCTACTGCTTCTCTTCTGTTTCTCCTCTTCATCCTCTTTGTAGGATGAGGTAAGCTGTTACAGTTGGTCTTCTCAAGGTGTACTGCCTCATTCTAAAGCTCATCACTTCTTACTCAAATTATTATTTTTATATTTCTGTTTTTACCTTCATTAATCCATTATCTAAATGTCCAATTTTATATGTCTTCTGTTTTGTTTTTTGTTTTTAAGATTCAGAAATTTTAAAATATGTTTAAATGGTTCAAAGACCATAAAAATGGCTCATATTCCTAATTTCAAAATCAATTGTCTTAAACATTTTGATATATTTGCTTCCAACTTTATTTTTATCATCATTTAAAAATCTTATTAGAGTGATATATGAATGCAATAGCTTTCTTTTAGAAATTAGATCATTGCAAATAAAGCTGACTTTGACTTTTTCTGACCTAATATCATTTCTTAACTTAGCACTTCTCAGAGTAAAAGTAAGTTGTCCAAAATCTTTATCTGGAATAAAGATTTCATTAACTTGTAACCTTTGTATCCAGGTAGATGATCAGTGTTATGCATTATACTATGATCCCACAGATGTAAATCCCTCTCATATCCTAAAAACTTGCTGAATTTCCATCACTAAACCTAGACTTTTTGTCTTTGTTTACAAAATCCCGCTCAATTTAGGTCCCTGAACCCCTGAGAAGTCCTCTTGGACTCTTTTAGGCAAAGATGATTCTCCTTCTTTCAAGCCTTCTTTATGATCCTTTCTCTGTTATGGAAGTTTTCCCAGTGTTCTGGAGTTGTGGGTTTTTGTGTGGCCTCCTCTGCTGGACTTTGAAGACCTTGAGAGCAGAGGCTTATTCATGTTCATGTATCTTACTCCTCAATCCAACGTGATACTGGATTTTAGCTGGATCTCGACACATTTAATTGTATAAAAAGGGGATAAAATGGGGGTAATGAGTGCCAAAGGATAGGCATGAGGTCAGTAAGAGTTTCACCTTGGTATTTATTAACTTATGTAAGACATTTTTAGATAAAATAATTGGGAGTAGAGATTAAAAAGTGACAATATTTCACAGGTTTCCTTCAATGTTTGTCTAATTCAGTAGGGTTCCTGAAGTAAAACATTTGTTCAAGAGAAGAGATTAAGTCTTTAGCACTAGGAAAATGTTCTATTGGAAAAAATTAGATTTTAGAATTTTTTTTTTTTTTAAAGTACCTTTTCAGGTCTTAGAACTCATTATTTATCCTCACAGGAAGAAAAATATAATAAGTGAATTGTCTGTTTCTGTAAATGATTTAGCAGTTGACAGCTCTAAAATAGTTCCTTGAAACCCTGATAAAATCATGCAAAAATTATTTTTGCTTGTTTTCAGTTTTGTGTAGCTCCAACTGAATCTTTTAATTCCTTAAAGTGCAGGTAAATACAGCTTATTGATAGGCAATCAATGTGAGTTTAATATATATATAGAATTAATCTGGAGAACTTGCAAGTAATCATGTTTCTGGAATTATGTTGATTTGGCATTGGAGAATAATTTCAATGATTAACAGTACTATAGTAATTCAGTTGCAATAAGAAGATTGATATCAATCCAATAAAAGGAGATTCAGTTATTGTGTGCTCCTAGGTCTTTAGAATTAATATAACTATGCTCATAGATTAATTAGATAAAGATTGAAGGGGAGGAATTTGTTGATAAAAAACAAAGCTGAGTGAGAGGAATTTGTTTTGGCATGTATGTATATGGTTGTGTGGAAATACTGACTGATGACTTTCTGGACAGACAGAAAATATTTCATCAATAGCAGAGCCACCCTATGGGATACCAGCTGACCAGCAATCTGGGACTTAAGCTCAATCAAACCAGAAGTTTCCTTGAAGAGTTACATGGCAATCTTACCTTGTAGATCTTCAGTACATTAAATGACAGAAGTAATTTTATTGAACTTCCCTGTGGTCTCATTTTGATTAAAAGGTCTTCTTCAGCATTTCAATGTGTGTTACAGCCTTGCCAGCTACCATCTCACTGAATATGGACTAATCTAGAAGATAAGGCACACACTGAAATGTCTAATCCAGATAAAGGAATTCTGATGAAATGAGTTCCAAAGATAGAATTGCTTGGTGTCTCTTAAATGGCAGTATTCAAAAAGAAAATCTATTAAATTGAATGAAATAAAGGTAACAGTGTGTATCTGTCAGCTTTTCTATGCAACAAAGAAACCCAAAACTCTCATGACTTACAATATGCACTTTTTTCCTGCTCATGAATCTCTAGGTTAGCAGAAGTGCGATTGAGACTGTGGTTCTCTTTCAGCCTGCAGGTCGAATTTGGGTCTTTTCAGTAGGTCTTATGCTGGGGACCTGGCCAAAAGCAACCGAGGCATGTTTTTTTTTTCCCCTGGAAGATTGGAACGTAAATGCTAAGCACACTTTGGGTCCCTGTTTTTGTCAGTTCCACTAAGAGTTCCACGGCGAAAACAAGTCACATGACCAAGGCCAACATCAGTGAAGTGAGGAAGTTAAATTCTGCCCATAATAGGAGGAGAAAATAAATAAATCTTTGCTGATAAATTGCTATATTTGAAATGGATAACCAACCAGGACCTACTGAATGACACAGGGAACTCTGCTCAATATTATGTAACAACCTAAATGGGAAAAGAATTTGAAAAAGAACAGATACGTTTATATTTATAACTGAATCACTTTGCTGTACACCTGTAACTATCACAACGTTGTTAATCAACTATACTCCAATATAAAATAAAATGTTAAAAAAATAATGGAAATTATCATATGCATTTAGTAAGCGAACTCAAAATAATAAACTGGCTTTTTCAATGCCAGTTTATTAAAAAAAAAAACCTTAAACTTAAATACTAGTTCACCTGCCTTACCTGAGACCATTTGCTTGGGAAGAATTTTAAGAGTAAAGTAAGTAAGGCAAGAAAGAGTGCTATGGGGTCACTAAAGTGAAACTGTTTCTAATGTCACAAAAATGCATCTGGCCACTCTGAATAGTTTACAAGTATAAATTGTGTTTATTATCAATACACAATAATATATTAATTATATTAATAATAATAAATATATAGAATAGTAATAAAATTAATATATAATAATACATTAATTATATTAATTAATGACAAATAATATATAAAATATTATTATTTCTATTCTATTACTATTATTATTATTGATGCTTCGGTGGAGAAAACCACTAGATGTAGCCAAATATTCAATATTTACTTTCAGAATAATAGAAACCTGAATTATTATATGGGGTCACAACATACCAGAATAAAGTTTGCATTTCCCAACCTCCCTTGCAAGGAGACAAGTGCCAGGTTCTTGTCAATGAGATGTAAACACTAAAGATGTGTGGAAGTTCCCAGAAATTTCAGCAGATATGTTCAAGGCAGAACAATCGTATGAAAAAGCAAGGGCCCCTGAGGACTTTGTAGAGGAAAGCCCTGAGTGACATAACATCTGAATTTTACCTGAGGAGGAATCAAAACTACCATCACTAACTCAGGTGTCTTACTCCTGCATTTTTATTCTCTTCTCTCCACTTTTCTTATCATGAACTAGGGAAAATGTTCTAGAACTTGTGAAACTTTAAAAATTTTCTTGCCCACTTATTGCCTTCAGCATGTAAAACCTGTGGCTACAACCTCACTTTGATAAATCTTAACATGTGAATATCGATGTCTTTTGCTAGTCTTCTGTTAACAGAACATGAATTTCTAGCTAGTATCTAGAAAATAATTATAAACAATAAAATCACCTAAAATTCAATGTTCAGGTAGTGTTCATTTTTTTCAAAGCTGTTTACGTTTTATTAAAACAATTGTGTGATATATATATTAAAGATAAGTGTGACAGGGGCTTCCCTGGTGGCGCAGTGGTTGGAAGTCCGCCTGCTGATGCAGGGGACCCGGGTTCGTGTCCCGGTCCGGGAAGATCCCACATGCCGCGGAGCGGCTGGGCCCGTGAGCCATGGCCGCTGGGCCTGCACGTCAGGAGCCTGTGCTCCACAGCGGGAGAGGCCACAGCAGTGAGAGGCCCGCATACTGGAAAAAAAAATAAGTGTGACAGGATCGTGTCAGCCATTGAATATGTTCATTTAAATTAACAAAAACAACGGAAGAAGGCTCTCTTTCCAATATTCTATTTTTATGGGGTATAGTCATGGGAATGTATTAGATAGTATTGTTCTGACAAATAATTAGTTACTACATTCCTCGTGGTCAATATTTAATGGAAATGACAATAAGATTTATATGCTGTGGCTCCATAAGCTCATATACCACAATTTCCAACAAATATTATAGCACCCTTTGTTGACTTCCTTTTCACCTGGTTAACTCTGACTCACTTATTAATCTTAGTTTTAACATCACTTCCTCTAGATTTCCAAAATCTACGTTGGATGGTTCTACTCTTTGTTCTCACGGCCCATTGTATTGCTCTCGGTAAGGCAGGCGTTCTATTCTACTGTAACAGTCTATTCCACGTTCTCAGTTTCATAAGAGTACAAACTGTTTCTTATCTATTTAAAATACTCTCACTGGGAATGACATATAATAGGTGTTTAATAATATTAATTTGTAGATAAAGTAGTAAAATAGTAAATAAATAAAACAATACATCAGTAAAATCTAACTCTAAAAAAAAGGTAAAACTTTACATACACAATACTGCTAAGTTCTCAAAAGAAACTATTGGAGAAAGTGTTATCTCTCAAAAGAAACTATTGGAGAAAGTGTTATCTCCATTTCACACACAAGGTAGTGGAAGTTTAAAGAGATTTAGTAACCCGCCCAAGTTATTGTATTATGGAGCCACAGACATAACCTCTATTTTATATCAGTAAACATAGTTTTTCTTCATCGCCATCTATGACTTTAACTTGTCTGCAAAACAGAATCATCACAGGTACCTGTTCAGCACATGAATTAATGACCCTGCAACAACAATTCTGATTCACTATGTTTAGGTTGGGAATTAGATCCCATATGCTTTTAAGAAATGAGTGGTTTTCTTGCATCTAGTATTTAAGAAAAACAGGTATAGATAATTTTCCAGAACTTGAGTCTGATTGATCTTAAGCATGTTTTAACATATTTATTGGATATTCTTTTCAAATACTGTGCAATCTGCTCATAAAAATATTGACTTACAGTCTCTACTATGGACTATTTTCTTCATAGTCCTAAATTTGAAAGAGAAATAATTAAAAATGAATTTATCATTGCCATTTTTAAATATTTCAGTTTACTGTAACTTGCTTCACTCAATCTCTTTCAGGAGTAAACAAGAAAGTTAGAATATCTAAATATAAAGTGACACAATAATAAAGACTATATAAAGCTCATTTTTGTTTTTTACAAATTTTGTAAGCTAAGATATTGCTAGCAAAGATTTTTTAATTAAAAAATAAATTAGAATACCCTTGTATTGTTACTCCATGATATGTTACATTGAGAAATCCTGTGATTCCTTAAGAGAATTAAAATAATTTTAACAGTACTTGCTTCTATGACTTAAGGTATATAAATATCTTAAAGACATAAAAGGAACTTAAGCAACCTAGTTGTTATTCCTCATTTTGATTCACTGTTTACAAGGCGTGTAATCATTCTAAGTTACTATAACCTTCAAACTGTGTCCAAATCTGTAAATGAATATAATGATGATATCAATAATACTATGAAATTGTTAGAAGAATCAGATAGGAAAATAAATGTAAAGCTTTCAAGACATTGCATGGTGCACGATAAGCATTAATGAATGTTTTAATTATCTTAGTTATTTTATATTTATGTGAAATGACTTTTGTCACTGTGACAAAAAGATATTTCAATTTTGTCTACAAAATGCAGCATGATTGAATGGCAAAAAATATTGACATGATATAACAATCAAAACACAAATGAGTCTGAGAAGTGGGGCTTCTTTTCTCAGCTGTGTGACTTGCTTGTCCATATAAAAAAAATGAATGTAATAATACCTAAACTGCTACCCTATCTCATTAAACTGCTCTGAGGTTTACATCAGGGGTCACTTAGTAAAGTACTGATGCAAGCTATCCATTATGCTTTCATGTGTTCCCATGTAAATGATATGCTTGTTAATTGGAGTAAGCATCTATCAATACTGGAAATTCACCAATCAAGACAGGAGATGGTGGTAGCTTTCATTGAAAAAGTACCTTATGGTAAAGTTGAAGTAGAATTTGTAAGTAAGGTTGATCTAAGACAGAATGTGTAGTTTGGGCGTGTTGAATTGATGAGGGAAGACATAGTGGGAAGAGACAAGAGGGAAATCTATGCTTGGTTCCCAACTTCAGAATAATTCTGGAATTCATTTGTGAATTCTAAAATCCAGAAATCTAAAATGGATTTTTAAAAACTTATACTAAAATAAAATATTATGTCCCTCTGATTATTCGTAATGAATATCATTTTCAGCAATAATGTACAATACAAATAAGTTGCTTAAAAACTGCTCACATTATGGGCCTCATACGTTCCTTTGTTTTTGCAACTTCTGTTCCAGTTAACTTCAGTAGATAATACAGAGTAATTTATAGTGATTACTGTAAACTAGATCAAGAAAATAACAAAATTCTTTAGTGGCCCATCAAATTTATGTTCATGGGAAATATTTCTTATAGTTGTGCCTATTATTATGTTGTGAAATTGTATTTTCATGGCAAAGACTCTCTAGACCATAAATTCTAACAAATGATTGCTTTGCTTTCGCACAGCATCATAAGTCACAGAGGTGCTCAGGGCACCAGGCAACTGACAAGATTTGAATACAATTTTTACACAATGTTCTTGGTGTTTATAGCAACCAAAATACGATATATGTGATTTCTCTGAGACCATTACTAAAGATATAATTTCATACTATTTTCTTGTCATTTTATATTTCACATTATTTTAAAACTGAGAATTCTATCAACAGCGATGGCTGTTTACCTCAGTCACAGGAAATAGTGTGTTTATATAAAGTCAGGTACCTTGTAATTTGGAACAGATAGAGCGAGCCTAACAATTGTTCACTAAGATAGAATGAATTGACCCCTAAATTGGGCCCATGAAACACAGCAAGATTTTCAATTAGTTGGTTTTGCTACTACGACAATTGAATCAAACACATTCACATACATGATAAAAATATATGTATAAACTATCTCTACAATTTTACAAATTTATTAACATATTTTCAGAGAAAAGCAGTTTATTGGATAATTTTCACCTGCCTTCAATGTAAACAGTAAATCCTAAAAATGGTAGTTGAACCCTGGACTGAATGTCCTCCACTTGCTTCTTCAGATAAACCTTCTACCCTTTTATGCTGTGTGGTGCCCAGGATGGACTACCTTCATCGTTCCTGGGCTTCTGGCTTCTGTTTGTTTTAAACAATGGAGAGGAACAACAGTAGATAGGACAGAGAGAAATAACGAGGTCAGGGTATTTATTTCCTCAGCTTCCTCCCCTGTAGGGTTTTCCCAGGAAGCTGTGTTTCTAAGGTCAGAGACCATAATCCCTGTCCACTCATATCTGAATCCCCATATGGGTTAATTGCTTCCTTTCTAACCCTTAAGGGTGGGAATGGTGCCCTGCTGTACTGGCCGTTGTGGTTTACCCTCATCTTAACCACACCTTTGAAAATAGTGTCGTTAATATTGTATAAACTCTGTAAATTACCTAATTTTGATCTGGCTTTTTTGCCATGGCTGTGACTGATACAACCCATTTTTATTTTTTTATTGTTCTTGTTTGTTTAAGCCCAAAGTGTTCATCTTTTTTGCCCTTTTCCAGACACTGTTCTACTTTCTATATTTCCTATCTTGATATACAACACTCTACAGGTGAAAATATGAATTCTGGGAATCCTAGATTCCTTCCTCTCTCTGGTCTCTTACAATCAGCATCTAACTGTTGGTGGTTTATTGAATATGCCCTTGCAAATGTGGTTGCTTACCTTGAAATGTCCTTTCCCTATCTGTCTTCTTGGAAAACTCCTATTTTTCCTCCAAATCCCAGATCAGCTACAAGTTCTTCCACTAAGCTGTCTTGAAAGTATTCTCCCAACCCAAGTTCAAATAATCATTCCTTCTTTCTTTAGATTTATGTTCTTGCTTCTTATTTTACTCTGATCACATTGATTGTGCTATATTTTTTAAATTTACAAATTAGTTTATCCAAACCAGTAAGATCGTTCCTTGAAGGCAGAAACATAATCTTACTCATTTTTCTATCCCAAAAGATTAGCCTAGAACTTGATACAGAATAAGTGCTCAATACATGTTTTCTAAATCAGATTGCTGTAAATTAATATTGAATTTGTTGTTTTCTTGCCACATCTGGAGTTTTCAGGATACATAGGCTAATTTCCCTGGGTAAGAGAGCATCTTGACCTCTACTGTTTACCCATGGCTGGTGGACAGGATGTCAAGTGGAGTAAGAGATACTAAGATCTGATATTCCACCATACTCTCCAAACTGACAAAACCCTGGATTCTTGTATGATACATACTTTGGCTACAGTAAATATACTCTTCTTGACTTATGCAAATTTTAGTGATTATTTTCCCGTGATACTATTTTTTAAAAAAATAGCCTGTAAAGAGAACCAAAATATAACTATGTCAACAGATCCTAAAGAAATGAAATAAAAAATTAGCATTTCCGGGTAAGAAATGTTTGTTAAATCTATTATATTCATCTAGTTAATAAGCTAGGTTTATAGAAAGTAATCACATTATTAAGTATAACTTGCAATTTCAAAGTGTGTGGTGACAATATTATAAGGTTTACAAGATGGTGATGTTGTTCCAAACAAGTAAGATCAAGTTTTTTTTTTTTTTTTTGATTGAGCCCTTACTATGTCACAGGCTCTGTGCCTAAGGAACAGGACAGTGGCTCTACTTTTTATGACCTCACCATGATACGAGGGGGAGGGGAAGGCACACAGATAATTAACTATGATGATGCTGTGACTTTATTAATATAGCCTTATGTACAGTATTATGGAGAAACTAAGATTTACCATTCTACGTTTTAAAGAAAAAGATGCTGTGACTTTTCTCCAACAAAATGAACAATATAAGTATTTTAGGAGCACCTGTGCTTACAAACTTTAGACAAAAGAAAAGCCTGTTCTGTCTGTCTGTCTCTCTCTCTCTTTTTTTTTGAATTGTTGGTTTTATTTATTGAAGTATAATTGACGTATAATATTATATGTTACAGGTGTACAATATAGTGATTCCCAATTTTAAAGGTTATAGTCCATTTATAGTTATTATGAAATATTTGCTATATTCCCTGTGTTGTACAATATATCCTTGTAGCTTATTTTATACCTAATAGTTTGTACCAGTTAATTCCCTACTCCTATATTACCCCTCCCCCCTTCTCTCTCTCCACTGGTAACCATTAGTTTGTTCTCTATGTCTGTGAGTCTGCTTCTTTGTTGTTATATTCACTAGTTTGTTGTACGTTTTTTAATTGGAGGAGGCTGTTCTCCTTGTGACAGTGCTCACCCGTGTTACACTCTATCCCCAGCTTAAATTCCCACATGCATTCATTAAAATCACTCTCTTGCATTTCACTCTAAACTTTCATTTTTCTTTTCACTCCCCTGGCAAGATGACAGCCTTCATAAAGTTCAACTCTGTCTATTCTGAGATTGCAATGCTGCAGCTGCACATTTCTTGGGAACAATGACAACGGGCTTCATTTTGAATTCATTGTCACTAACCACTAACCTCAAGTGGGCTTCAGTGTTGCCCAATGGCCTCACGAAATGCCTCATACCTGTTTTTTCTCCTATTCTCCTAGATGACTGTTTCAAATTTCCTTCTCTTTTCCCAGATTTCCAGCAACAACTCCTCTCCGTCATTCTCAGCTGATGATCTTAGTCTCTACTTAACTGATAAAATCAAAGCATTCTGAAGAAAACTCCACCTGCTCTAACCTATTTGGAGTTTACTTCTCCAATTCCAAAATTCTCAATTTCTCTTTTCTGATTTAAAAAATTTTTTCATAGCACTAATTATCATCTGCACATCAGTTTAAAAAGAAAAAGGAAAAGAAGAATTAAAAAAACCCTTTCTATCTCCATCGCCTAAAGTAGTTCCACGCTTATGGTAGTTGCACAGTAACTATAGAGATGGGCAGTGCTTTGTTGACTATGATCTAAGAATCCCTGGGGTCTTGGTGAGGGTGCTATGGGTGAGGGAGGGAGCAGAAGTTGCTCTGGCCTGCATATCCCCTCCCAACAGAACAGCTCCAAACCTGTAAGCATAATCCTCTGCTTTCAGGTGTATGGCTTGGGTGACTCTCCCAACAGGACATAACCTGAACAGTGTTTCTCAGTCTGCAGTACCAATCTTTCTAGAGGACATCAACAAAAAATAGAGACTCCCATTCCCTGATCACCCAGAAATGCTGGTTTGGAAGTTCTGCATTGTAGGGAATTCTGCTCCAGGTTGTTTCAGGCCTAAAGTTTGAGAAACACTGCCTTCAAGAATTTAAGACAGCATTTTTAACTGGTTTTTTAATTCCAGTACTGCAAATATTTATTGACAGTTACTGTCATTCCAACATCAAAAAGGCAATGAAGGGCCAGCATTATTGCCCTTACTGTTTTTTTATCTTTATTTTCAAAGACATGACCCTGCATGCAGAGTTTGGAACCTTGCCAAAATTTGGGGTAAAGTGTCAATTTCTTAAATAATTACAAAAGAAAATAAACAATTAATTATCAAAGTGAATGCTTCCAAAAATGAAATTTACTACTCTCTCTAGCTATAGGAAAAGCATGTTTCAATTTTAATTAACATTAAATACACCTACAATATCATATATCCCTGGTATATCATTCTTCATAGCTCAACACCCAGACTAATTTGGGGAAAAAATAATAGATTAGGGAATGCACTTTCTTCACAAAGCTAGAGTGAGGAAAAGGGCAGACTTAGCAAGAAGTCAGTTTCCTTTTGATAGTTAGGCAAACTGTGGTGACCTCAAATTGAGAAGCATGGTTGACAAAGGTTGATTACATCTCACCTAAGGATTAATAAAAAGGAAAAGTTTTATGTTTCTATAAAAAACAAATTCTATTCATTTGCATATTCAGTGAGTCATTACTGAGAGAGTAGACATCACAGGAAATTGGACTGAGCATCAAGACTGTGCCTCGAGGACAAAGTGAATAAGCAGAGGGGGTTATAAAAGTAGAAATCCCTGGAGGAGAGAACATAGGGCTTTCATGTCCACTTGTGACTGATTCACTATGTCAAGAAAGTTCCAGACGATGGCTCCCAGCAAGGATAGTGATTATGACTAATAAAAAGGCCCAGCTGTATAATGCAGGATGATTTATAAATGTTTCAACATGTGAGAAAGGTTGTAATCAGTTTGCAAGAAAGTGCCAGAGGAAAAGTCTCATCATAAACAGGGAGAGTGACCTAGAAGCCTTTTAGATACCTCCCCTCATCTCTACGTGTTACTCAAATGGCTACTGGCACTTCCATGATGCCTCCAAAAGTACAGTGCCATTTTTCATTTATTCATCCTTTTATTTATCAAGTGTTTATTAAACTTAAAGTATGAGTATACATAACTCACAAAAGTGATATTACCATCACAGCTTGACAATGTTCTTATGATAGCCTCTGTCCAAAGGAGGGATCTTTTTACAAATTACTGATTACTGAGCCTGTTATTTTGTGTATGACTACTTCAGTGTAAGAAAGCCAGACTTCACTTCTTCACTTATGTTGTTTAAAATTCTTCTCTTATGTTTCCTGTACTTTCCTTCATTTTTCTCCCTATTCCTCTCATACTGTTTATACACACACAAACATACACACACACATATAAAAACAAGTGCTATTCTGTCCACTCTTCCATGTGAATATGAAGATGAATCTGAGAGGCCTGCCAAACTTTACCTAGATCTTTCCACTTTAAAAAATAAATAAACGGGGGCTTCCCTAGTGGTGCAGTGGTTGAGAGTCCGCCTGCCGGTGCAGGGGACGCGGGTTCGTGCCCCGGTCGGGGAGGATCCCGCATGCCGTGGAGCGGCTGGGCCCGTGGGCCATGGCCGCTGGGCCTGCGCATCTGGAGCCTGTGCTCCGCAGTGGGAGAGGCCACAGCAGTGAGAGGCCCGTGTACCGCAAAGATTAAAAAATAAAATAAAAATAAAAATAAATAAATAAACGTATGGACACCAAGGGGAGAAAGTGGCAGGGGTGGTGGTGGTGGTGGGATGAATTGGGAGATTGGGATTGACATGTATACACTAATATGTATAAAATGGATAACTAATAAGAACCTGCTGTATAAAAAAAATAAATAAAATAAAATTCAAATAAATAAATAAATAAGATCTATTTCATGTAGCATAGTGTCCTTCAGGTTTACCCATGTAGTTACAAATGACAGGACTTCCTTTTTTTTTAATACTGCATAATATTCCATTGTATGTATATGCCACATTTTCTTTAACCTTCCATGCATCAATGGGCATTTGAGTTGTTTCTGTATCTTAGCTATCATGCATGAATATGGGAGTACAGATATCTATTCGAGATCCTGATTTCATTCTTTTTGGAGATATATCCAGAAGTGGTATTGCTGGATCATATCATAGTTCTATTTTTAACTTTTTGAGGAATCTCCATACTGTTTTTCATAGTGGCTACCAACATTTAAATTCCCATTGGTAGTGTATAAGGATTCTAATTTCTCTACATCCTCACCATTTGTTATCATTATAACAATAGTGAAATAAGCCAGACACAGAAAAACAAATACTGCAGGATATAACTTAGATGTGTAATCCAAAATAGTCAAACGCATACTAGAAGAGAGTAAAATAGTGGTTGCTAAGGTCTGGGGTCAACAGGAAATAGGGAGATGTTGGTCAAAGAGTACCAACTTTCAGTTATGCAAAGTGAGTAAGTCTGGAGACTGAATGTACAGTATGGTGACTATAATTTACAATACTCTATTGTATACTTGAAATTTGCTAAGTAGGTAGATCTTAAATGTTCTCACAACCCACACAGATTTAAAAAAAAAATAAAGACTATAGTAACTATGTGAGGTGATAGATATATTAATTATAATATGTATGTATATTAATATATATAATATAATATGTTAATTAGCTTGATTAACATACGCATCATTTCACAATGCGTATATATATCAAGACATCAGGTTGTTCACTTTAATAATATATACTTTTTATTTGTCATTTCTACCTCAGTAAAGCTGAAAAATGAGTAAATCAATGAATGAATGAAGAAATAAATAACAAAGACTAGACCAAGGTCCCTTTGTTGCTGGGGGAGGCCAGAGACCCTATGCTAAGGTCAAGTTCAATGGAGAAATAAGGGAGAATCCCATTTCTTAGGCGTCTTAGATACCAGTGCACGGGTGACTGTGATCCCCACAAATCTTAGCACTAGAATGAGGAGGAAATAGGTAATGCTCTCTGGCTTTGGGATGAGGCCACCACCACCAGGACCCTTGCTATGACAAGCTATGGGTAAGTCTCCTTTGGGACCTTACAAACCTCCGTTGTTATGGCTCCC
>NW_006772955.1:520112-549385 GCF_000442215.2 Lipotes vexillifer | reverse complement strand
AGAATTCTCTTTCCCATTATTGCTATAAATGTATTGTCTATGTGCATTTCCACTCACCTATGTGCATTTCCCCTACCCCTTATGGAATTGAGGTAATTAGGACCATCTTAGTGAGGCATGTGGAAGACCATGAAACAACCTGACTACCTTCATCTGGTACCATTGTCTTCACCAAACAATTCAGTCTGGAAGACCCGTGCCTTACAGTAAAGGATGTAAAGATAGAGTCACAGTAAAGGATGTTCAACACAAGAGTCAGAGCTTTATACAGTATGGATGACTGTCCATAGGAAACATAACCAATAAATAGACATTGCAGGGAAGGCTTCATGGAAGCAACCCTTCCCACACCAGAATTGGTGCACAGCTGGTGCATTGCAGTTCTTTGGAGGGAATTGCAATCAAAGACTCAGGCCCTGCCGAGCTTGGCTCGCTCATACACATAGCTATGCTCCTAGTTCCATTATGGCTCTTTATTTGGGACTTAACTGACTCAATTTTCTCCACTCTACCTCTAAACTTTTTTCACTCCTATCCCTCTTCCCTTTCTCTGCCCTGTGTCCCCTGGGTTCATAAAAAAATAGGAGCCTTTTGTTCAAGAGTCCTCAGCAGTGGCAAATTTACCCCAATTGCTCTGAGTGTTATCTGACCCTTGCCTGACAGGTGCAGTTCTATTGGGAAAATGCAAAACTGCAGGGCTGGCACTTCTTTTTATGTCTTGCTTTCACTGTGGCAGCTCTACAGTATCCTGAAAAGTTGATAATAATAATGTGTTTTTAATCAGAAAACTAGTGCCTGCTAAAGTGTAATATTATCAATACTTCTGAAAAACATTGCTTTGGGGCAGTTTGAATATGCATGACCTCAAGACAGACCATTCAGAAATAGCTCTAGTCAGGATTGTAAAAATGAATATTCAATTTCTCTTCCTGTAGAAATCTGGGATAGCAAACACAAGAAGAATTTAATCCTTCTTGTTACATAGTTTGGCTGACATGAGGTAAAGACACACACTCAGATAGGAAAGCAACTATCAGCCTTTAGATGGAGGAGGTGATAATTTAGTTGGTAGATTATAAGACACCAAGTCATGTTTACCAGTAGGTAGGTTTTTGTATGTTAAAAATATCACACAGAAGTCAGGACTTTCTTTAGTTTCCTCCTCCCTTGTGTTTGGATTGATTGATGGTTTGATTGACTTTTTTACACAGGCAATTCCCTCTACATGACAGGAAGGGTGGTCATCTTGTCTGGCTTTATTTTTAATTTATCTTACACCTTTGAAGTAGCATCAGTAAATTTGCCCTTAGAAGTTTCCAGGAGGAGAGGAAATGCTGCTATTTTTCTATCTTCCTAGCACTCTTGTTCCACTGGCTTTGGAATGATTGAAATTGACCTCAGTGCTACTCTCTGAGTAGGTCTGTCTGGCTAAGGCATCTTTCCTCTCTCTCCCCTCTTATTATACCTTAGTTGAAAACTCTAACTTTTCAAGGCGCCTAAAACTGTGGCTAGCAGTATTTTAACATCTGAGTTTATTCCTAGATCTGTGAAGTAGGCCCTTAGAACTTTAGGAAACTTAAGGTTGTATTACCAAAGAATTCTACGTTTAGAGTTCCAGATCATGTCTGAGCAATATTAAAATGGAACAGTCCACACTGCTGCTTGGCAACGACACTATATTTTTCTAGTCATTGACTCTTTCCTTCTTCTATGTAAGTATTTCAGATAGTCTTCTCCCCCCGCCCAAAACCTGTGTGGAACCCAAGTTCGTGTGCCCAGCGTGCAGTGAGGCCAAATAAACCTAAACATTGGCGTCTGGATCAGAGAAAGGTTTATTTTAAGGGCCAAGCAAGAAGAATGGGCGGCTCATACTCAAAAGACCTGAATGTGGTGGGTGGGGAGGTGGGGGGTGGAATGAATTGGGAGATTGGGATCGACATATATACACTAATATGCATAAAATAGATAACTAATAAAAACATGCTGTATAAAAATAAATTAATTAATTTAATTTAATTTAAAAAATAAAGAAGTTCCTAATAAAATTGAGAAAAAAAAAAAAAGACCTGAATGCCCCAGTGGGTTTCAGGGAAGAAGTTTTTACAGGCAAAATTTGAGGAGAGGGATGCAGAGTGTACAACCTTCCTCTGATTGGTTGGTGATGATGTAACAGGGTGGTGGTGTTCCAGGAATCTTAATCATCAGCATTCTGTTCCAACCAGTCTGGGGTCAATGTGCTTGTGCTCAGCCTGAAGTTACCATCCCCCACCTGGGTGGGGGCCTTAGTTCCTGTAGACAAACTCAGAGATATGTGTCCAACTGTTATGCACATCCCTGGGAGGAACCAGGCCCAGGCCCCATGCAGCACTATTGTTTCTTTCTGCATTCCCTCACTCTTCTAACTAGTAAAGGTTTGAATCTGCCCTTTGGAACTCAGGGAAGGTCTAGGAGGCTGAAAGCCTTTTTCCTACAAACAAGAAACGCGGAACACAGAAAGGATTTTGTTCTTGGGAGGGCCCCCATGGAGTCCTGCTTGGTTTCAATCCCCTCTGTTCTTTGATACTCCTCTATCTTAAAGGGAACAGGTGTTGGACAAGAAAGGGAATAACATTTTGGTTAGAGAGGTCAATCATAAACTAAGCAGAGGAACTCAGTTTTAAGGGGACTCAGTTTCAAACCTAAAACACATCCTTCTTTATCCTCATTCTAGATCTTCACCTTGTTTTTTCACTAATAAGAAAAACAATCAGAAGAGAACTCCAAGTTTTTACCGTATTTCCCTATTGACTTGCATCAGTTTCCACAAACTCTGCCAACTCTCCTGCTCTGACAGTGAATGATTGGTGCTGTTGGCAAGGTCGGTCCCTCCATTCATTTCCTAGTCCCATTCCCGGGTCCCTACTAAGGGACTTGGATCCTGCATTTCCTCTCTCTCTCCTGCATCACTAAGTTTATCCATTCTCTTTAGTCTTTCTCAAGAGCATAAAAAAAGCTGTTATAATTTCTATCCAAAGCAAAACAAATCAACCCAACCTCCACCCAAGCCTTACCTCACCATTTTTCTTCCCTTTTTAGACACTTCTCCTTCCCAAAGTTGTTTGTAATCTATATTACAGATTCATAGATGATAGCTAGATAGAGATAGATTCCAATTTCATTCTTTTCACTCTGTTATGCCCATCTTAATCAGGCTATTATTCTTCTATACTGTATTCTTCTATACTGTATTCTTCTATACAGTATTCTATACTGACAGTTGTCCAGGACCCCAATGCCCTCCCCATTGTTAATTAAAATTGTAGTTTCTCAGCCTAGGCTATACTTAAATCATCACTGAGAAAATGATTCAGTTAATCAGTCCTTCTGAAACCATACAACTCAGATTGGGACTTGAACCCACGGTCTTTTAACTGAGATCACACACCTGGTCTTGGTACATTAAATAAAGCTCAGGTTCTTGATGTCTCATCACAGAAAGAATTCAGCGAGAGTCAAAGTGAAAGGTAAGAAGTGGATTTATTTAGAAAGAAACACACTCCACAGATAGAGTGGGGACCATCCCAGAAGTCAAGAGACCCTGAAATATGGGGTGGTTAGTTTTTATGGGCTGGGTAATTTCATAGGCTAATGAGTGGGAGGATTATTCCAACTATTTTGAGGAAGGGGTGGAGATTTCCAGGAATTGGGCCACTGCCCACTTTTTGATCTTTGATGGTTGGCCTCAAAACTGTCATGGCGCTGGTGGGTGTGTCACTTAGCTTATGCTAATATATTACAATGAGCGTATAATGAGGTTCAAGGTCCATTGGAAGTCAAATCTTCTGCCATCTTGGACCTAGTTGGTTCTAACCAGTTTTTGTCATGTCCTATGGCTATGCCATTATTTTAATGGTTGTACCCTGCCCCCTTCCCTCCTGTTTCACTTCTCCTTGAAATGTCTTTCTTTGGCTCTCCCAGATATAATACTTTCATGTTGTGTTTGGTTTTTTCTCCTCACTCTAATGAACAATTCTCATTCTTTTTTGCTGATTTGTCATCATAATTTGTGTTTTCACAAATGAAGTTTCCTGGTACTGATTTTTAAGAATCCTTCTCTTTTTAACCTATGATAACTCCACTATTATATTACATAATCTCATATTTTTTAAAGGCAGCTACGTTTAATGACTTTCAATCTATGTATCATCTATTGACCCAACTCTAGACACATATATCTAAATGATTATTCATGACCTTAATTTACTGTCTAAAAGTACTGTCAAACTTAACACATCTGGCTCTGAACTCATCTTCCCTTTAAACCTGCTTCACAGTCAGCCTCATCATTTCTGTCACAATTCCATTCTTCCAATTAATACTTGGAATTATTTTTCACTTCTCTCGCTTAATTGCCATATCCAATCCAGAAAAAAAAAACTGTCTTCTCCGTTATCAAAATATATCAAGAATATGACTACTGAGCATTTTTCTTCCCTCCACTGAACCATCCTGTCCAAGCTGCTATCATTTTTCCCTGTATTACTACAGAGTGCCCACCTAACTGTTCTCATTGCATCTCCATTGTCCCCTTTGGTTTATTCTTGACACAGCAGCCCAAGTGAGTCCCTTAAATTATAAATCAGAATTAACAAGTTTCCATTTCATTCAAAATAAAATCCAAAGTCTTAAGCACCTACAAAATCTGTCTCCAATTAATACCCATACTTCTATGATTTTTCTTCATGCTCAATCATTGTGAGTGACACAGACTTCCTTGCTGTTCCTCAAGCCAAGTGCCTTGAGATGTTCTCCACGTAGGGCTCTCTTCCCCCAAATAACCACTTGCATTGCTCCCATATTTCCTTTAGGTTTTACTCAAATGTCACCTTACTATTTAAGCCATTCCTGAGTGCTCTATTTAAAATTCCATCTCCTCTCTCCAAAACTCTGTTACAATTTCCTGATTTATTATTCTCTATAACACGCATCTCTACTGAACACACTACAGTTTATACATAATTTATTTTTATCGTTTTGTCTCACTTCTCTAGAATCTTGCATTGTCATCATTTGAGACTCAGTAAATAAAACAGAATCACAAGCCATACCCAGACCTATAGAATCAATATCCGCATTTAACAAGGTCCCTAGCTGATTCATGCACACATTAAAGTTTGAAAAGTACTGCCCTAGAAATCTCATGAAATATCATATATTAATCTGTTTCTTTGAGAGCCTGGCATACAGAAAGTGCTCAATAAATATTCATTAAATTAATGAGTAAATGAATTCCAGTTTTAATAACATCTCACAATTATTCAATCTCACACTCACATCTACCAGGAAAGATGGACTGTGAGGATAGGAAATGATGACACTAAGTAATCTAAGTGTATCAGGAGAATTAATGGATCTTGAATGCAATTGATTTTGATGTAGGACATGTTCTCAGGTGGTGGATTGAAAGCAAAAATCCAAAGTGCAGCTTTTCAAATCAGTGTCATACCCCTTTACATTCACTCCTCTTTACTGCTCTGTGAAGAATTTTAAATTGTAAAACATATAAGCACTTGAACTGAGAAAGTTATTAAAGTATATGAGAAATAAAGAATTTCATGTTGAAACCTCTAAGCTCTAAAGCAGCTAACCTGCAGAAGGCAAATTTTGATTTGAGCTTTGGGAGGCATTTATTACTTTACATGCTCAAAGCTGAACCTAATTATCTCATAAATAACCAAGCATGAAAACACAAGCAATGATCCTCTTAGGCCAAAATTAAAGTAGTTAAAACTGATTAAGCTGAAATGAAGAAATGTACCCATGGGCTTGTTTTTCAAAAGTGCAAACTCTCCTTTTTTATTTCAATTCGTGATATTTTCATTTTCTATAGAATTTATTATATCCACCAATTCTGCTAACTTGGGCCTATTGATTGCACACAATTTTTTTCTGGAGACTTTGTAAGGTCTAATGTGGATCAGAATAAAGATTCTAATGATTATTGCCTCTTAGCACTTTTAGTGAATAAATAGCCCTGTCTTCCAGTTTGGGTCACCATTTGGGCTACAAAGTAGATAGTCATAATTAATACCATCACCCTGTTTCGTTAAAAATTTTTAAAGATTTTGCTACCACTAGTAAGAAATGATATCTTTTAAAATTACAGGCTTATTCACATTTATATAAAAATAAGTAATATTGGAGAAAAATAAATTAAGCATGCATTACTATGTTCAAAGTTTTCAATATGTTAATTGAAATACTTGTAATTATATTTTGATGGGTGTTTATTTCATCTAGAACAGCGATACTATTTGCAAAGGAATAAAACAGAACAACAAAACCCCTGTAGGTTAGCACAGAGAATTTCAAGAAAATAAAAAGATAAAAGTAAAACTAACAAAGACAAATTATTATTATTATTACTATTATTATTATTATTTTAAGTAACTGATGAGAGAGGATCACCGAGAGAGAACTCAATGTCTTGAACAGTTAACAAAATTGTTAACTTGCCTGGACTTGCTTAGGATGTTATAAATCAAAGTGTAGTTTGTACTAC
The DNA here is from genome assembly GCF_000442215.2 of Lipotes vexillifer. Lineage (NCBI taxonomy): Eukaryota > Metazoa > Chordata > Mammalia > Artiodactyla > Lipotidae > Lipotes > Lipotes vexillifer. Next base: position 542,844 of record NW_006772955.1, on the reverse strand, counting down.
CTATTTTGTAATTTGGAGAAATTTCTAACCAACTGGGGCCTCCTCTGTTTTCTCCTATCTAAAATAAAGTACATGATCTGTGCCATGAAACTCTCACTCATTTGATATTATAGGAGAGAAGAGAAGAAGTATATGAAACTACTGTGCAAAACCGGATAGGCTAGATTTGTATAATGTTTTAACATCAAGGCTGAGAAGAAACATGGCAAAATAATTTTGTTGGTGATATTTGCTCCGCTCCCTTCAAATTACCTGAGATCTCAGCCCTTTGACATTAGAGAAATATAACACAATTTGAAGGAAAAAAACATGATGATAATTTATTCCATCTTTTTTGTTACACAGATTAGGAAATTTAGTCCCAGATATGTACAGTGTTTGCCCAGAGTTGCACAACTAGTGGATACCAAAACAGTGATGGCTAGTTTTATGTGTCAACTTGACTGGGCCTGAGGAACCCAGATACCTGGTCAAACAGTATTCTGGGTGTATCTGTGAGAATATTTTGGGAAGAGATTATCATTTTATTTGGTAGATTGAATAAAGTAGATGGTCCTCCCTCGAGTGGGTGGGTCTCGTCCAGCTCATGAAGGCCCAAATAGAACAGGAAAACGGACTCTCCTAGTAAGGGAGAATTCCTCCTGCCCACTGCTTTCGAATTAGACACTGACTTCTTTCCTGCCTTTGGACTCACACTGAAAGATTGGCTCTTCATTGGCCTCGAGCCTGTTGGCTTTTAGACTAGAACTATATCATTGGCTCTCCTGGGTCCAGCTTGCTAGCTCTCCCTGCAGGTCTTGGAACTCATCAGCCTTCTTAATTACATGAGACAATTCTTATAATAAATCTGATGTATACATCTTATTGATTCTGTTTCTCTAGAGAATCTGAATAATACAGAAACCAAGACAGAGCCCAGCACTTTTGATTTTTAGAGGTTTTTTTTTTTCAATCATCCCACTCCTCTACTTCTTTCTATCAGTTCTTGCTGAGAAACTGCCAGGCAGATAGCTCACCTCTTTACCATAAGGACCATTATGACAGATTTACCTTAAAAAGCACCTGATGGACCCTTATTTGTCCAGCTTCAGAAAACCCTTTGTCCCTAATGTTGAACAACCTTTCCTCTTTTAAATCTCCAAACCACTTCCTTGTTTTTGTGTGGCCAACCAAGGGCTGCCAGTGTACCTGAAGACCAATTAGAACATCTCCCCTGCTTCTAACACTCCCAATTTAATATACAGTCTTATGTTTGAATCTATGTTGAGCCACCAATTTTCAAAATATTTTTCTACGCTGTATCGCTCCTATCTTCTGGGACTCCAATTACAAACAGGTTAGACTATTTGACATTGTAAACTAATTTTAGATGCTCTCAATAGTTTTTACACACATTTTTCTCTTTGTGTTTTTTTCTTTGAACTTCCTTCAAAGATCCTTTTCTTTGTCGTCATTACTTAACACAGTCTCTTTTCTCCATACCTAGCAGCATACCAGAGCATAATAAAAAGTATTCAAAAGCATTCATGAACAAATGAATAGTGAGAGGAAAAAAGTGAATTTAAAACAACTTGAAAGAAGACAGTAAACTTTATTTTGTCATCATGGGAGGCTTTCAAACTCCTCTATAGATAGATCTTGCAGATTATCCATATTGATTATATATATTCACTTTTAGGAATTTTATATCTTTCTTTGGGTTTTTCTCACTAGATGCTGCAGTCATGAATTATGGTTGCATATTTTCCCCTCCTGAAATATAATAGTCTTCTAATAAATAATCCAGTTACATATTATATTTTTCTAACAGAGTGGTATTTTTAAAAATCCCTATGACTAATTACTAATAATATAAATCCAATTTAATAAATGGCACAATGGTGAAAATTCAACTTAATCTATAATGTTTATCAAGCTGAACATCGTATTTTCCAAAAATATCTATAAAGTAGTTGAGTTGAATACATTTGAAAAGGCAAAATTATGGATTCACACTCCATACTTCCCTTCAAACACCTCTTCCCACCCTGCCCTGGGCTGTCTTTGTATGTTTTAGCTTATTAAAGGCTCTGAGAAATCTGTAAGAAAGAAACTTGTTTGATGGAATTTAAGCCAGAATTTTCCAAACTTATTTAACCATTGAATGTTTTTCTACTAGAATATCTGTTATTCCCTCTTAGTAAAATATATTCTTTTAAAACATACTGCTCGATGTTTGGAACCCATCACCTGGAAGGTAGTTAGGAACACACATCTCAGGTCCCACCCCAGGTCTCCTATATCAGAATCTTCATTTTAATAAGATCTCCAGTTGAGAAGCACTGCTGATTTACTATATGGCTTCCTAAATACCAATTGTTAGCAACCACTGCTTATGTTAACTTTGTTTTCCATTGCTAAGCCCAACCATTGAGCTAGATGGCTTGTGAAACTTTTAATCTGTTCCCAAAGGCTGCAAGGCAGCAATTTATACTTCGACCTTAAACTGTTTGTTATTCATAGAGGAGAAAGGAAGTGCAGCTTCTAAGCTTCTTACACCTCCAAAATCTTCTACACATCTAAATACTCTCTCCCTTAAGGCAAATTCTGAAATTTTGATTTTTGAGTGGCTTGACCTTACAATTATTTCTGCATTTCTTATTTATCTTGTCTTCTTGGAAAACAAAGTAAAGAAGCAGGGGTTTCAATTAATACATTTCTCCGGCGAAGATGGTGGCCGGGACATTCAGGTTTGGGCATAGCATCAAAGAGATTTTCATACTCAGTTCGCCATGTCAGCTGCTGTACCTCCACCCTCATTGTCCGGAGAGGGTCTTTGCCACAACATTTCCATGGTGTAGTTTAAGAGATTTCCGTGACTGCATAACTCATGGCCTGAATCTTGACCTCTCAGAAATATAGTAAACTACCTGACATCTTCTAATAAAGTCTCTTTATACTTAAATTAGTCAGTGTAGGACCTGTTGTTTACAAATGGAACATTTGAATGATTCAGAAGTCAATGTCTTTCCTCACTATTTTCAAGTCATTTAAATTTCCTCCTTAAGTGAGGTATGTAATAGCTCTGTATATTAAAGGACAGATTAGAACAGTGCTAGGCATGCAGTAGATGATGAATAAATAATTATGGATTGATTGATATTAACATTACTAGATTACTCTTTATAAAGATTATCTTCTGAGAGTAATGTAAAAATTTCCTACCAGGTTGTCAAGATCTGTATTAGATTTAAGAAGGTGTTTGGTAAGGTGATTTATCCTCCAAATTCTTCTTTTCTGTTTTATTATGATACCTTTATGTCCTCAATATCAAATAAAGAGTCTGGTGTAATAAGAGACTGTGCAGAGTGTTACCTCTGACAGTTCATTTCCAATTTGCTACCTATGCAGTAGTTTGTCATATCCATGTCATTTCAGTGAATTGATGCAGTTTTAGTGTTCAACTGGCCTATTTACAAGAAAGAACAAAACGTTGTCCCTTTGAAATGACTCTAAACTTTGCTTATCATTCTACAAAACAACTTATAAAGACTGCATGGAAAACTGCACATCAGCTAAGCAGTATCTAGGCTGAGGTACCTAACCTTAAGTTTCAGAGTTTGAGAACAAATAAGGAGTAGTAGGTTTGGTTCAATATATCTGAAGTTTCAGAACATAAAATTTGTAGATGCTACATTCGTTTGGTTGATAGATAATGCCAGGTGTACACTGTAAGCACAGCAAAGATGACAATGCTGCATTTATACTGTATGACATTTTAGATCATTTTCCCATCCTCTTCTACCTTCTTCTGATTTTATGGAGTGTGTCTTATGGAATATATCACCTGGAGTTCCTTGATCTCTACTTCTATTTAGGTTTTAGCAAAAGATTAGAAAGTGGGAGAAACAAGAGAGATTTATGTCCCTGTTTCTGTCCTTCCTGGGCCATGGTTTGGCAGTGGATGAATTCCTCTACTGAGGGCCACAGCTCCTGATGGTTGGTCCTCGTCTCCAGTCAGAGCTTCCTTACAAAGTTCTGCTAATAACTCCTTGACCTCCAGCTTTTCCCTGCAGACCTAATGGTGGCAGCTACTCCCCACCACTGTTAACTCCAGGATGATTCAACACCACTCTTAGATTGTTTAACCCCATTAGGAACTTTATATTTAGTCTCTTCATTAAATTCTACTCTCATCTTTTTTTTTTTTTTTTGTGGTACGCGGGCCTCTCACTGTTGTGGCCTCTCCCGTTGAGGAGTACAGGCTCTGGTTGCGCAGGCTCAGCGGCCATGGCTCACGGGCCCGGCTGCTCCGAGGCATGTGGGATCTTCCCGGACCAGGACATGAACCCGCGTCCCCTGAATCAGCAGGCGGACTCTCAACCACTGCGCCACCAGGGAAGCCCTCTCATCTTTTTTGATTGTGCATCTATTTTTCTGCTGGGATCTGGATTGACATAGTAACTGGTACCAGGAATTGACCTGGGAAAACAGAACCTGAAAATAAGAATCTGGGATTGGTTTGATCATATATTTGATGAGTTCATGTGTATCTTTCATAATAGATTAATTAAGTTGTTGGTAATGCATGGTGTGTAATTACTCATGTTTTCCCTGAAGATGGATGGGAAGTGAAGTGAGTGGAGGGCAAGTTGCTGGAAAATGAAGCTGATGTGGCACCTGGTCAGGATGACAATGGCTATTAAAGAGAAATGTGGCATAAGCTGTGTTTCTAGCAAAAATAGAAAATATACACAAAGGAAAGGATGAAGTTTAAAGAAAATTACTGCCCAGCTCAAGGCATAAGAGGAAAATCAGAAAGTCTCTACAGCAGCTTTTAAAAACTTCTTTATTTCATTTAGATACAGAGTAGATATGACCTGTCAGTTCCAAGGCTTGAATGTGTTTTAAGATTGTGGAAGCAAGTTCTTAGAATTTCCAGATCTCTTATTAAAAGTACAGCAATGGTGGGAAAGAAGCTGAACTCTGAGAAATAAAATGGGACATTTGGGAAAATACAGACAAGGCTGAACTTTCTTTGCAAAAAGAGACATATTTCTATTCATTCCTAATTATCACCAAGCCCTTAGAGAGCTGGTTCCAACATAGCTTAGATCAGAAACGGAAGCCCTTTTCTAACAGGATCTAGTCTAATCATGGAAGAGTTATAGGACTTTGGCAGTCTGAATACGAAGGAGATTGGGGAACACATATGGGAATGAATTCTAAGGGTGTTGGAACCAGGAGGACAAAAGATCAAGAAAGCAGAAGGAAAACCAAATCAAAACAATTTGATAAGGCTGAATTTATCAATATGGATGTACTTGCCTGAAACTTAATAAGTTGGTTCAAGAACTTGGAGATGGCGTCAGTCTTTATTTATGCCTCATTGCTCAGAAAAATGAATTAATGGACTGGTGCAATGGCCTTCTAAAATCCCTGTTAAGTACCAACTGGAAGAAAACACTACACAAGATATGGGCACTGTCCGATGGGACATGTTGTATGCCTTAAATATGTAGACAATATAGAGCATCACCTGTCCTGTAGCTACACTACCCATGTCCAGAAGTTGAGAAGTAGAGATGAGAGTGGCCACTGTCAACTAATAATTCACTTAAGGAATTTTGCTTCTTGTTCTTTTAAGCTTGAGTTTCGTGAGTTTGGATGACCTAGTTTTCTAAGCTGGAATACTTCCACCAGAGAAGATAGTCATGGCCATGTGATGTTCCACATATATGCTGCTAACCCGAGTTGCACAAAAGTAGTCATTCTGTTGGTCTGAGTGATTATTCCTGACTACAAAACAAAAAATAGAATGGTGTGAGACTACAAGGACTCTATCTAGAAATCAGCAGGCTCAACAGGTACATTTTTTTGTGCATTATTGCCTTGTATCTATGGCTTCCTACCTTCTACAACTGCAGTGAATACAGTATTTCTCATATTCCTGAACAAATGTAAACAAATGAGGACTTTGGTTCTTAATCTCTGCAAGCTAATATATTACAACTAATTAAATATGCATGTATAAAAGTGTATAAAACCTATGAACTATGTAAGATAAAATTTCTAAAATAGAACTTGTAGCCCAACCCCAAAAAAATATAGAATGAAAACACTGTTCTATATCATGGTAATATCGTCCACTGAGTTGGTCCATCTAGAAACCTTGATTTCTTTCTTTCCCTCTCTCTTTACATCCATTTCATCAGTGGTCCTTGTTGCTTCTGTCTTGAAAATATATTCTAAATCCAATCACTTCTCATCACCATTAGATTTACCAGGCTTTACTGTTAATTGTCACTTAAGTCTATTCTTCACACTATATAAAGAGCAATGCTTTAACTACTGAAATCATATTATGTCAACCCCCTGCTCACACCATCTGAAGTCCATGCAAGGCCAGGTATGATCAGACTACTATGCCTCTTCCTGTCAATTCATATTCTATCACTCTTTGTACTCATTCTAGTCTGGACACACTGGTCTTCTTGCAATTCCTAGAATATCTCAAGCTCATTTCCAACACAGAGCCTTGGCCTAAAGGACTGGCTCTAGGCCTTTGCATAACTTTGTTCCTTAACATCATTCGAATAATGTTCAAATTTCACTTGTGACCTAACTGTGTAAAGTACAAGCATTTTCCTCATTATAATCCAGTCTGTTTTTCTACTTTCCTTCATAGTATGCATCACTCTCCAAAGTGTAATAGATTTTTATGTATTTCCTCCTTTATTTCCCACCTTCCTCACCAAAACATAAGCTTTGTGAATTCAAGAAATTTGTCTTGTTCACCTCTGTATCTCCAGTAGTTAAGATGGTACCTGGCAATTTTAGATGTTCAGTGTTGTTCTCATAGATAATTTACTGTCTCTTTTTATCTTGACAGGCATTAGAAACTAAGGTTTTTTTTTTCATTCTCTGTTACTTTGGTCAAGGCATTAAATCTTCTCTGAACCTATTTTTTCCTCTGTAAAAATGGGAACAGTTATCTTCCTTTGATATTTGTGTTGGTACATGTGACAGTAAATGAATAATAGAAGTTTCACTTTATATTTTTTACCGTTCTCAATGCTATCCACAAATATGCGGTTCTCCTTAAACTATAAAATTCATAGTCCTAGACCTTTTTTTTTTTTTTTTTTTTTTGAGACAAAATTCTGTTTAAGCACATAAGTGGAATTAAATACTCTGCCTGGTGGAATCTTTTTTTTTTTTTTCCCCCTGCGGCACGCGGGCCTCTCACTGCTGTGGCCTCTCCCATTGCGGAGCACAGGATCCGGATGCGCAGGCTCAGCGGCCATGGCTCACGGACCCAGCCGCTCCGCGGCATGTGGGATCTTCCCGGACCGGGGCACGAACCCGTGTTCCCTGCATCGGCAGGCGGACTGTCAACCACTGCGCCACCAGGGAAGCCCCAGTCCTAGACCTTTTATCCAATTCACTTCTCTCAGTAACCAGATGACGTCACCCTGGGCACCAAGTAAATTTTATGGAAATTACTGATGTTATTAAAAATTTAAATCACCTGTTAAAATTGGAAATGTACATTGTTGCAAATAAAGTCATGCTTTCCCTCCATGACCCATCTCAACTTGGTACTTTCATTTTAGCCTAATCCATATTAAAGCAATTTGTTAGGAAACAAGATTTTATTTCTCACAATGAATAGTTAATATTCTGTTGTTATTGGACAATTTGATGATACAAAGATTACCAATGAGAATCAGGGATAAAATAACTGCAGATTTAATCACCTGCTGAGACTAATTATAACCTTGTCTTAGGTAACTATCATAGTGATTGTGTTATGTATCCAAACAAATAGAATTGATTAAGAAATGCTGTAAAGTTATCCCTGTTTTATAATGTATGCAATTTGTAATCAGTGAAAAATGAGTTGAAAATTTATTACAGTTAAGAAAGGAGCTAGATATAGCATAAAGAGCTGAGATATTTTTGAGTTCATATTTCTGAGCCTGAATCCTGGCAGCCTCACTTGCTGACCATGATAATGGTTAGGGGGATATGGAATATCATCTGAGATAATGGCGCAGGAGAGCCTATTACAAGTTTTGGCATAACAAATGGTAGCCATTATCTTTTATTATTGAAGCTGAATATAGTAAAGCATATGACTCAAAAACTGAAAGGCTATTTGTTAGATGATTTGGCATTTGTGATGATCGATACTCCTAAAACCTGAAAACAAATATGTTGCTTGAAATAACAGCATTGGAAATTTCTCCTCCTTTCTGTTTTTTTACTAGAAATTCTTATGATGATTTTATTATCAGGAAAAGATAAACATGCAGAAAGATAAATATAGATAGATTTTTCTTGGTAGTGTAAATACTTATCTTTAGAGTAACTGTTTAAAAATATGCTTATTGTTCCTATGAATGAAAACCTATTATATTGGATATGGTCCTAAAGAAAATCAGGAAATCTATTGTGTTGGCTAATTTTAAGTATAGGCATCCTTGACTGGGCAGTAGGGTATTCAGATATCTGGTCAAACATTTTTCTGGGTATTTTTGTGAGGGTGTTTTTAGATGAAATTAACATTTAAATCTGTAGACTGAGTAAAGTGGATTATCCTCCATAATGTGAGTGGCTCTCATCCAATCAACTGAATGCCTGAATAGAACATAAATGCTGACCCTCATTACGGTAAGAGAGAATTCTTTCTGTCTGATAGTCTTCAAATTGAGACATTGGCAGTTTTCCTGTCTTTAGAGTTGAACTGAAACATTGGTTCTCCTGACTCTCAGGCCTTTGGACTCAGATTGAAACTAAACCATTGGCTATCCTGTATCATCTCCAGCTTGCAAACTCACCCTGCAGATCTTGGGACCTATCAGCATCCCAATAGCGTTTAGCCAGTTCCCTAAAATAAATCTCTCTCTCTCTCTACACACACACACACACACACACACACACACACACACACACACACACGTATACCTTATTGTATATTATTGTATCCTTTATGTATATCCGAAAAGATATATATAAACATACACACACATTCTACTGGTTCTATTTTTTTGGAGAAACTTGACCAATATATTTACCTACTTGGAAGTGAAAAAATTGATACTTTATCTTTCTAAGAACTAGGACCACCATCATCAATATGCAGTTAATAGCTGTAATAAACCTTTTTAGAATGCCTATTATTTATTAATGTCTGATGTACAACTTGATATGAATTATCTCTTTCCATCTCCATAAGAATTAGATTAGGAGGCTATAACAGCCTGCGTGGTAAAGATGAGGAAGCTGGACAATAATTTATTTTAGGGCACTCTGTGAGTAAGAAGGTTGACCTGTATTAAGAGTGCCTTATTTAAAACAAAAAAACCCTACTTTTTCTTAACGCTAACTTTCTCTTCAGGGCCTCTAGATTCTTAATGGTAATTTAGATGTATAGACTTTACTTATTAATCCATTTGTTACTGGAATAAAGGCCTTATCAATTCTGTTTGGATACCTCCATAGACTTCAGAAAACACAGGCATTTCTCTCTTGACTACATGGATCCAAGAATTGGATAGGCCATTGGTCACCTTTAGAAATACATATATATTATTCTGGGCTGTACTATCACCATTCTTTGCCTGAAACTCCTGCCATATATTATATGATATTCTTTGCCATGAAATGTCTTCATTTGAAGCCTATATTCTATGCTATGGGTATTTTATGTCATGTGTTCTTCTACTGAATACATTAAAATTTAGTATCAATTTATAGTATTTTGGATTTCAATAGAATAAAAGAGAATTAAGTCATGATTTTCCATGATTCCTTCAATTGTTCCTTAGCAAGTCAGGGTGAGAAACCACTATCAAGTCTTCCTGATATAAAAGCTGAGTATTATGCTTTACTTTGATCATGCAGAAGTGATTTTCTCTTTATTCTGCCTTCTTAATTTCTAAAATACCACTACTTTACCACTTTTCCAATGTGAAAACACTTTGAAGTAGACATAAATCAGTGCTCTTCTTTTCCTGAAACATTTTATATATATATATATACATATATATATATGTATATATATATATATATATATACTATTTCTGATATGCCTTATTGCCATAGGATACATTTATTATGATGAAGAGGAGTAATAAGCTATGGTATTTACATGCTACTTACAGTTTTCAAAGCAGTTTTTACCAAATTATCTCATGTAATTCCTTCACATATGATTCATATAATTCCTACACACTCATAAATGGATCCAGCAAACATTTCTTGGGGATGTAATATATCTGCCATTAAAATCTCAAGTTAGGGGCTTCCCTCAGTCCGGGAAGATCCCACATGCCACGGAGCGGCTGGCCCGTGAGCAATCTCAAGTTAGTAGGGAAGATAGAGGGAAAAAGTAATTAAAATAATGTGATGAGCACTGTTAGCACTGAGTTCTTTAACAACACATAGGAGTGGCTTCTCATCTAGCCAGAAGTAGGAAAAACAAAGGATTCTTTGAGGATTTTATATATGGCTTCAAAGTCAAAATGTGACTAGTTTTACTTAAAAGAAGTTGCAGGGGAAATATGTAAGGCGGGGTCAGAACCATGGCAAAGGACATGGCTGTGAGGAGATAGTTAAGAGTACAGACTCTGGAGCCAGAAAGTACAGATGCATAAACTTGCGTTGGCTTCTTACTAATTGTACAACCTTGCGCCTCATAAGTAAAATGGGAACGATAGTAGGATATACTTTCTAGGATTGGTATAAGTATTTAATGAGTTGATATGTGGAATACAGAAATGGCGTGGCACATAGTAAGCATTCAGTGAAGGTCATTATCCTGTCTGGAGTAAGCGGAGGGGTTTTAGTAGTGGACAAAACTCCCAGCAGATCATATTTTTTCTCCATTTTACACATAAAGAAACTGTAGCAAAAAGTGACGTCTAATATTTAAGCAGTTCTTCCTTTTTTTGATATACATTATTGCTTTGAGTCCTTCTTTTATTAAAACATAACACAATAAACTTCTTTGTAACGTAATTTCCTAAAAAGAATCACTACCTAAATAGCACTAAGTTGCAAACAGTCACTTGTAAATGCACTGCCTGTCAACTCTCTAGAGCGGTTTGGCAATAAGAAAAACAGCAGTTCAGTTTTGGTTCAGATCTTCTGCTCTAGCACTTTCAGGCTACTTTAGACAGATTTGAGTATTATTACAAATGTTACACTAGTTATATATTCCAGACATCTTACCACTTACACATGAGGGTTTCCAAATAAGGACCTCCATAAGGCTCAGCTTCACAAGTAACATGCTTTCATTTAAAAACAGATGCTGCCTTACATGTGGGATTCCAACATGACCTAGAAAGTTCCCCTTTTGTTATAATTCTGTTCCTGATAGGATATCACCTTTAAATCAGAATAGGTATCATTTTATGCTTTACCAATTTATCTAATCCTGCTCTGTTTCCATGCATAACATAATTTAATTTTGTGATGAATCCCTGACTCTCAGAATAATTGGAACTGGATTGAATACATTTAAACATTGAACTCTCCAGCTTATTATATCAATGTAAGTAGGTAGAAAAAAAGCATTAAAGCTAAATTTTTGAGAATATCAAAAAATGACCAGAACTGTGCTAGCCCTAGTGGAGACCATGAACCAACTATACAATTTAGCTCTAGTTTTTGAGTATGATATAGTTTTTATTGTTGTTCATTTTTTGAAATAGCTCTTGCCTTTTTCCTTCTATTATTCAAAAGAGATATGAAGAAAATGTGAATGTTTAAGGTAGAAATGCATAGTGAATTCTTCTGTCAGGACAGTTGCACAAGAAGGATACAGGGCAGCTTTCCCAATTAGTGTTCCCAGCATACACTGTTATGACACCTCCATCCACAATGACTTTATTTCAGAGTTCATCATAGCATGCCGGGAAGTCTTGGCCTGAATCACTCAGTTATAATCACATTTATGTTACTATTTCTGGAGTTATTAATTTAATATACATATTTTCCAACTGGACTGAATTCCATGAGTTTAGGGATTATAGTAGTCAGATTTATCTACCTATCCTCAGTATTTTGTAAGTGCATGTCTCATAACTGGACAATAAACATTTGTAGGATGAGTGAATGAATAAACAAATCAACGAATTTACTCAGCCTCTTTTAAATAGGTCTCGGTCCCCTGTTTTTAGGAGTATGGGTTTATAGCCATTGCCTGAGTTTGTTTTCCTCAACTTCCTTTATTTCTTTCAAAGTATCTTACAAAACAATCTTCTACAAAATTCTTCCATTCACATCCACTTACCTCAATTTTCCTTCTTTTTTTTTTTTTTGGTTGTTCTCTATGCATCTTTTTTTTTAAACTATTCTTTCTAAAGATACTTAAATTGTGTACAAGCAAGACAGATTTATAAGAAAAAAACTGGAACACAATCTAATCTGAAATGTATTATATAGATGAAATACTTCAGAAGAGCTTTCATAAGGGAGGTGTGTTATTATTTAGAAAATGTGATAGTTGTAGTTGACGGCTGCAGCTCAAGGGATGGACTTTGAATCATAATAACCCTTATCCACCACTAAAGATTTATTCAATTAAGTACCACTGTGAACACAAAGTGTATCCACCTCCCCATCTTTGAATGGCAAGCCAAATGAGTCACTGGGCATCGTGGTGGACCTAAATGAATTCTTCATTGTTGACTGGAAACAAAGGGCACAGATGTTTTAACTGCACAGACAGAATGAGATTTGGGAACATAAAAGCCAAGAGGGCAGAGTCATCATTCAAAACCACAATGTAGCAGATAATATCAAATTTTAAGAACAGTTCTGCAAAATGAGATTTGTTGGCTGGAGTAGGTAAGGGTCACTGTTTCTCTCCAGATTTTCTCTTTTGAGCTAGAAGCTGAGACATCTAGACTTGTCAAAGATAATTACCAATCCTTCTGTGAATAAATTTTCATTCTTCAGTGAGAAAGTAATGTAATTCACTTTACACATATTGAGTACCTAAAATATATTCTATTGATACATAGACAATTTCTGTACTTGAGAGTGAGAATGATATGCTTACAACTAATCAAAATACAAGACATAGAGCTGCCATTTGTTCCCACTCCCCGATTAAAATTAGATTTAACCATCCTGTGATTTATGTTAATCACTTATGTTAGAGTATACCTCATCTCTTATTTTAATTTGAAAAGAAATTCATGCTGGGTTTGTGACAATATTGAATTATTTTTCCCCATATAAGGTTCATAATTATTAATTCCCAACATCCAGCCTGAGTTTTTTTCCCCTGAGATATAGATGAAAGTGATCCCTTCCCAAGTAATAAACAGATGAATTAGGACATGATTGATTTTGCTTATCCCTCTGAGAGGTTTATCTGGGCAACCTCCTCCATTTTGCTATTAATGGAAACACATCACCTCTACTCTTTCTTGTTATCACCCTTAATCTTTTACAAGCTTTTTCTTAGCTCATTTCGTAACATTAATTGTACTACAATTTTGGACAAACCATTGTATTATTCACTAATAAGAGTTTTTTCCTTGAATTTCTACAGCAATAATTCTATCGTTATTGGGTATGATTCTACCCTGGGCATGAAGATACAGCTGGCCTGACAGAATAATGAATTCTTCAGGCCCTGAAATGGGGTTCACGCCTTTGCTTGGACAGCCTACTTCATTTTCTCTTTATTTTTATACAAAGAGACAAAGAGAAAGGAGTTTTTCTTCAGAGTTTTTTAATTCTCCTGAGTCTGGCTGTTTCTGATGATATGATTAAGATCATCTTAAGAGACCCATTATACTCTAATATTCATTCTGTTCTCATTCCATTTTCCATGATTAATGTCAGTAAGGGAAAGCTCTTTACAGTCAAACCTTCAGACCAATTCTTGGCTAAATTCCTGAATGTAATGGCCAAGTAAATGTTGAGAGCAAACCCTTAACGGAGGTGAGGGAGTTTTCTATATGAGTATTCAAGGGAAGGCTTTACAGACAGAGTAAAAGCCTGGAAGGGATTTATGCCTCCTATGTTCAAAGAATACCAAGGAAGACAGTGAAACCGGAGGATAACAGAAGACCAGAGTTGTCAAAGGTGGTCAGCAAGGTAAGGCCTTCCTGGCCATTGTAATGACTTTGGCAGTGTATCTATCTCATGCTTTGAGCATTTAAAGTCTTTGTTGACCACACCCCTCATTTTAATGGGGAGCTCAATGATTTCTCTCCATTCATCCTGTCAGAAATATGACACTAAGGATGTATGGAAGTTTCCATGTTGAAGCATGTTTTGAAGGGGTAAAAATTTTCTTCTACTTGTTCCTATGTCTAATGCATTAGGGTTGTGTGGCTGTACTTAAAAGAATGTTTTTCCTTGGTAATTAGGTTTATTTTCATGAGCAAAAGGGAAAGGAAGAATGAGATCATCATATGATATTTGCTTAGATGGAGGAAGTTAAAAAAACAAATAAATAAAAGTGAAAGTAATGAGACAAAGGCAATCTAAACCAGAGCTCAAATTAGAGCCAAGTATTTTTTGTTTGTTTGTTTGTTTGTTTGTTTTTTCAAGTATAGGGATCCCCCCAATGCAGTAAACTAATACATTCTAAATCTTGACCCAGATGACCTGCCTTCCAATTCAGTGGTCTTTCAGTCATTTATCAAATGCTCATTAAAAAAAATTAATATGTGTTAGATACTGTCTTAGGCCGTGGCACTATAAAAACAAATCAAACTTGATCTCAAGGAACTCACATGTTTACCTACATATAAATATATAATTATAACCATATTGAGGCAAGTGCATTTTCCACCTTTTTCTTTAGCTACTATCATCCTTCTAAATTTGATACAGAGTAAAGAGAGCTGTGAATTAGATGATGAAGTTAGTTTTCTGTTGAAAATGAGGAAAATATTTAGTTAGATGTCACCATTAAGAAATCAAACATTAAGTGAATTAAAAATCATCAATGTTCTTTTAGGTAATTTATAAGAGGTGGTCTGAGAAGTGGAGAGAAAACTTTATTTTGTCCAAAAAAAAAGTCTAAGAAATAACCATATATCTCTCCACCTAAAACACATCTGAATGTCAATATACTCCAACATTTATTGGATAAATTGGCTGTAATTATGCATTAATATGATTAAATGGCTGGCATTTTAGTCCATAGCTACTGGATAAGAGCCAGGGAATACAAAAGAAAAGTTCCTCAAGGAAATTAAAAGTGCTACTCCAGTGAACACACAAATGATAAGAAAGCAAAACAGCCTACTGCTGATATGAAAAAAGTTTTAGTTGTTGGGATAGAAGATCAAATCAGCCACAACATTCCCTTAAACCTAAATCTAATCCAGAGCAAGGCCATAACTCTTTTCAATTCTCTGAAGGCTGAGAGAGGTGAGGAAGCTGCAGAAGAAAAGTTTGAAGCTGGCAGAAGTTGGTTCATGAGGTTTAAGAAAAGAAGCTGTCTCCAAAACATAAAAGTGCAAGGCAAAGTAGCAAGTGCTGACATAGAAGCTGCATCAAGTTATCCAGAAGATCTGCCTAAGATAATTAATGAAGCTGGCTACACTAAACAACAGATTTTTGATGTAGATGAAACAGTATTTCAGTTGGAAGAAGATGCCATCTGGGATTTTCATAATGAGAGAGGAGAAGTCATTGCCTGGTGTCAAGCTTCAGACAGGGTGACTGTTTTGTTAGTGGCTAATTAAGCTGATGACTTGAAGTTAAAGCCAATGCTGACTCACCATTCCAAGACTCCTAGGGCTTTTAAGAATTATGATAAATCTACTCTGACTGTGCTCTATAAATGAAACAACAAAGCCTGATGACAGCACATCCATTTACAACATGGTTTACTGAACAGTTTAAGCCCACAGTTGAGACCTACTGCACAGAAAAACAAAAAATGTGTCTTTCAAAATATGACTGCTCATTGACAACGTACCTGGTCACCAAGACCTCTGATGGAGACTAATGTTGTTTTCATGCCTCCTAGTACAACATCTATTCTGTAGCTCATGGATCAAATAGTAATTTTGACTTCCAAGTCTTATTATTTAAGAACTACATTTCGTAAGGCTATAGTTTCCATAGATAGTGATTCCTCTGATGGATCTGGACAAAATCAATGGAAAACTTTCTAGAAAGGATTTAGCATTCTAGATGCCATTAAGAACATTCATGATTCATGGATAAAGGTCAAAATTACAACTTTAACAGAAATCTGGAATGGTACCATTATTCATTTGCTTCTTTTACTTGATAAAGTTACTTTTAGCATCTTTTTTTTTTTTTGGTTCATTTTTGGAAGAAGGATGTTAATATATTTCTATAAAACTTTTAATGAGGATTAACCCATATGTGTTGCTTTGTTCAGCACATTAATTCCTAATCAGTACCCCAGATTACTGGTTGCAAGTTACAGAGGATCTTTCCTAAGAGAACCTCATTATGTACATTATGTAGTGTTCTGAGGTTCACATTTTTCTAAAGGGATTTTTTTTTTTTAATTGATGCCTTGGTTCTTTTCTAGTTAGCATGTCTTTTATAACAAGCTGCAGTTATTTTATCATTATAGTTCAAACTGCCAAAATACATTGAAGCAATTTAAATAGACTCTGGAAACTGTGGGAGTAAAAATTAAAATCCTCATTTTTCTGTTACAGCAATATGAGAATTATATCACACTTCTAAAATGTCAATGTGCAGGGCTTCCCTGGTGGTGCAGTGGTTGAGAGTCCGCCTGCTGATGCAGGGAACACGGGTTCGTGCCCTGGTCCGGGAGGATCCCACATGCTGCAGAGCGGCTGGGCCCATGAGCCGTGACCACTGATCCTGCGCGTCCGGAGCCTGTGCTCCGCAGCGGGAGAGGCCACAACAGTGAGAGGCCCGCGTGCCGCAAAAAAAAAAAAAAAAAAAAAAAAATGTTGAAGAAAGTGTTACTTTATTTATCCATGTAGAAATATACCAAGAGATAAATTGAACCAAGCGAGTAGATGCTTATGTTACATTGATTCTAGATTATTCTAAATAAATTGCACCCCCTTTACCTGTTATCTTTTGGCCTTTAAGAAATCAGTTCAATTCCACATCACTGTTTGCTAACCTTATTTATCAATGCCATGCACCTTATGATGATTCTGAGATGAATCACTAAGTCAATATTCATAACAGATGAATAGCATTGCTTAAAATTTTCATGCAGAAAGGAGATTTATCAGTGAGATACATGGATCTAATCCACCAATATGAATCCCCAGCCAAGAAGACTCATTTCACAAATTAATTTTGCCAGTCATTTGACATGTTTTCCATTATGGCACAATTTAACCGTTATAAATAATATTTTCCTTTTTTGAAATAACATAAAATTAATAGAGAAAACACGGTATACATTTCTAAACCTCACAGATTCACTCAGAGGCACAAAGAGTTTTGTTGCAAGGCTATATAATTTATGTCTCCTCATGGAAATATGTCAATGTTCTCTAGCCTAGACTACCAGAAACATGCCTGTAGTTGACCAAGTTGCAGTGAAGGTGAACACATACCTTGGGGAGACCATGAGAGAACCACTGGGTGCTTAGAAAGTATCTATTTTAGGATGTGGATTCAGTTGGGTGTCTTAGAGGGAGTGTCTAAAGAAGTGGAGTTTGCTTTAGATTGTATGCTATCAGAAAGTGATAGAAATTCTATGATAGAATATCTCAATAAATCTCATTTACAGGGACAGCTGACTAGAACAATAATAAATCTGTCATTGTTAAAGAAGTAACAGTCACTCATCTTAGCCAAGAGAGAGGGATGTGTGGTATAGGTAAACAGCACAGGGGCCTTGGATTTGTCTGTGCTTAAGACTGTAAAGTGGCCTTGTTTTGTTTCATTTTATCAGTCTTAGAGCAACC
Source organism: Lipotes vexillifer (assembly GCF_000442215.2). Lineage (NCBI taxonomy): Eukaryota > Metazoa > Chordata > Mammalia > Artiodactyla > Lipotidae > Lipotes > Lipotes vexillifer. The sequence continues at coordinate 524,941 of NW_006772955.1, read as the reverse complement.
TTGTCTGGGGTTGGTATTCCGAGATTGTTTATGGCCAATAGAAGTCTGGTGAGCCTACTAGTGAGCTCCAGGCCAATTTGCAAATGTCAGTGGATTTTTTTTTTTCTTTCTCAAAAACAATACAACACAGTTATATTTACTATGACTTCTGTCTGCACTTTCAAATTTATCTAACAGCCTTGATCATTTCCACAGGTTAAAATGATGTGAAAGAATTTTTTTTTATACTTCTCTCAGGAAATGCCCTGGAATGTAAATGATATACTTGGCAGAAGGGAGATATCAATCATCATGTGTCCAAAATTAGTTTCATTTCTCTGTGAAAGAGGGAATTTATGAGGAACATAATTTTGGAATAACATGCATCTATTAATATTATACTTTTTTAGTCCATTATCTTAAAAATTAAGATTATTATCTTGATTATCTTAAAAACAATTGTTTCTGTTAGTTTATAAAATTACTTCTTTGCTCTCCTACTACTTGTTAACTTAAATATCCATTTTCAAGCCCATTTTGACCCTATACTCATTATTCAATTTTTAAAAAAATCTTCGTAATAGACTTATTTTTTAAAGAGCAGTTTCAGATTTAGTGCAGAATAGAGAGCAAGGTATGGAGATTTACCATAAGCCTTATCCACCAATATATGTTTAGCCTCCCCAGTTATCAATATTCCCCAATAGAGTGGTATATTTGTTACAATTGATGAACCTATATTGATACATCATTATCACATATTAGGGTTAATCTTGGCATTGTACATTCTATGGGTTAGGAAATATATATAATATATAATGACATGTATCCACCATTATAGTTAACAGCATAGTTTCAATGCCCTAAATATCTTCTGTGCTCCACCTATTCACCCTACCTTCATGTTTCTGACCATTAAGTATGATGTTAGTTATAGGTTGTTTACATTTCTTATCAATGTGAGGAATTTCCCCTCTTTCCTAGTTTACTGAGAATCTTTATCATGAATGGATGTTGGATTTTGTCAAATGCTTTCTCTGCATTTATTGATATGATTGTGTGATTTTTCTTTTTCAGTCTGTTAGTCTAATGATGTGATGGATTACATTAATTAATTTTCAAAGTTGAAACAGCCTTGCATACCTGGGATAAATTGACTTGGTTGTGGTGTATATTTTTTTATACTTTGTTGGATTCAATTTGCTAATATTTTTTGAAGATGTTTGCATCATTGTACATGAGAGATATTGGTCTGTGATTTTCTTTTCTAGTAATGTCTTTTTCTTGTTTTGGTATTAGCACAATGCTGACCTAACAGAATGAGTTAGAATGTATTCCTTCTTCTGAAAAAAGATTATGAATAATTGGTATAATTTCTTTATTAAATGTTTGGTAGGATTCACCAGTGAACCTGTCTGGGTTTGGCGCTCTCTGATTTGGAAAGTTATTAAATATTGATTCAATTTCTTTAATATATATGACCCTTTAGACTGTCTTTTCTTCTCATATGAGTTTTGGGAGATTGTATCATTGGAATTTTTCCATTGCATCAGGATTATCAAATTTGTGGGCATAGAGTTGTTTATAGTATACCTTTATTATCTTTTTAATGCCCATGGAATCTGAAGTGATGTCTTCTCTTTCATTTCTGATACTGGTAATTTGTGTCTTCTCGCTTTTTTTCTTAGTTGCCCTGGTTAAAGCCTTATTGATTTTATTGATCTTTTAAAAACTCAGCTTTTGGTTCTATTTACTTTCTCTATTAATTTCCTAAGTTAATCCTCATGCCAAAGAGACATATTTTGGAGTGACAAATTTTGCTTCCCTATAAGGTAGTAACATACATACAATAAAGTGCACAAATATTAAGTGCACTTCTCATTATATTTTTATATTTGTAGACACTCATATAACTACACTCAACTAACTACATCAATATGTGAAGCATCTGTAGGATCCGACATGCTTTCTCCCAAATATACCCTAAAACTACTCTACTCTACTCTTTTCTATTTTTTAATTTTATATAAATGAAATCATACAGCGTTTATATTTTTGTCTCTGATTTATCTTGCTCATTATTATGTCTGTGAAATTAATCTATATTTTTTAAAATTCATTTTTGTGAAGTTGGTTGTATATGAATATATCACAAGCTTCTTATCTTTTTAACTGTTTGTGACTGGTTGGTCTGTTTGCCAGTTATTACTTTATATATATATAAAACATATATATATATTATTATATATAGTATACATATACTGCTATGAACTTAATCAGACATGCATTTTGGAGTGGAATTTTAAGGTCATAGTATAGGCATATATTTATGTTTGCAGATCAGGTCAGCAATGCATGAGTTTTGTAGTTGTTGGAGAGCCTAGTTCAGTTATCTTTAGCTACCCCAGTGAGTGAGTAATGGTATATCTTTGTGGTTTTAGATTTCATTTTCTTGATAGATTAAGTAATGATGTTATCCACCTTTTTACGTGCTTATTGACAATTTGGATATTCTCTTCTGTGATGTCTGTCTTTGTCTTTTTTTTCTATTTGATTATCTCACTCCTTATTTATTTATAAGAGATACACTCTAATGACTAAAATCCTTTCTGGGATACCATGTCCAGGCCTGGCTGCTAGCTCCAGATTTGGTTCTTAGTGCATAATCTTGGATAAGCTATACAAACTCTCTGATTCTCAGCTTTCTTATATTTCCAATGAAATCAGAAGATTATTCCTTTTGTATAAATGTTTTTGTTAGAATTAGAACCAAAATAAGATAATGTATATGTAAGTGTTTATAAAGGTACAAGGTACTCTAAAACTATAAGGGGTTGCTTGAATAAAAAGTATCACTAAATATTTTTACATGAATTTTAAAATGTGTGACATTATTTCAGGGCTTGCAACTCTCACCCTAAGAAAATAAGGAAAAAAAAAAATCAATGAAAGGTAGTCTAAAGAATATACTCTGAGCTTCACTGAAACTTTGTTATCTGATGTTTACACACTGATAAAAGGGCATGTACTTTTTCCGGGACAGCCTGTTTCTTGATACAGAGAAGGATGAAAGGTAATCAATCTAGGTGGTCAGTTATATGAATGTGTTTGGTTTCAAAAGATGATTACACAGAATATGCTATGCTCCACTGCTAAAATAATGCATTAAGTGTGAAACCCATGCCTTTGCAGTGTGGCTCCTTATGATGCTTTCTGTGTTCAAATTTTTATAAAATCACTTTATGTTGGTGTACTGTAAACCCTGGCAGTCGGATTTTCTCTCTCTCTTTTAAATTTTTTGTAACGCAAGTGCCTGACTTAGGCTTTGATTGCAGAGGCATCCACTTCAAAGAGGCATAGACTTCAAAGATGGCTATCTCAGATAAACACATTGCCAGCCATAGATTAAATAAAGAGCCTTGCTGGGCACCTCCCCCCCTCCTCTACCCAGGCTGCTTTGCTTTAGAGATCTTTGTTGATTTCCATAACTGACCTTTAGGCCACCTGTTCTTTTTTCTCTTTCCTGGCTTTAAATTCCCACTCTTATGTTTTAAATTCACCAATAAAAAGTGAGGCCCACAAATCCCTATCCTCCCACACTTGACCCCGATAAAAGCAGACCCCTAGGCCTACATGCATTCTCTTTCTCTGTACCTGCAACTTCACTGTGTGGTTTCAGGTGTACACGTAGTTTCCAGGGTCTGTAAGTGTCAACTGAAAAAAAAATGCACAACGTGAGAATTGTGAGTTAAGTTTTATTTGGGGCAAAATTAGGACTATAGTCCAGGAGACAGCATCACAGATAGCTCTGAGAAATTGCTCCAAAGAGGTAGGGGGGAAGGTCATTATATATGTGATTTTGGTGAACGGGGAGTACATGAAATCAAGCACATATTTTATGCAGGTTACTTCTAGTCACAAGGAGCAAACGTCACCATGAAGTATTTTAGTGCTTTTCTAGATATGAGGAGATGTAAGAACTGGGCTCATAAAATCTTCTGAAAGTATCTAACTATCTGAAGACCTGTTTTGCCAGTTTTTCCTAGAGTACCGAGTGCCTTGTTCCTGATCTCCACCCTGAACTCCTTTCAGGGGTGTTGACGGTCAGCAGCTGCAGCGGCTCATGATTTAATCCTTGTAGAGGTAGATGGCAAGTGCCAATTTGTAGTTGGCATAAGTAACAAAGCTATTATTTTTTCAAGGTATCCTGATGGTTATGGCTAATGGGGATCTTGCAGTCATAATATGAACCACAAGGGCTGGTCAGCCACAACACTGGTTAATTAATAGGCTGAGATATCCACAAAAATTTGTGAAGTTGCATATTCACATCTTCAACACTTTAAAAAAAACAGTTATCAGCAACTTAAGGGGATATGGCTTTTTGTTTGTTTTTTTAATTTAAAAAATTTTTAATTTATTTTTATTTTTTGAAGTGTAGCTGATTTACAATGTTGTGTTAATTTCAGATGTATAGCACAGTGACTCAGTTTATATATATATATGTGTGTATATATATATATCCTTTTTCAGATTCTTTTCCATTATAGGTTATTACAAAATATTGAGTATAGCTCCCTGTGCTATAGAGTAGGTCCTTTTTGGTTATTTATTTTATATACAGTAGTGTGTATATGTTAATCCCAAACTCCTACAAAGCTTAAAACATTAAAACAAACAGGACAACACTATTCTTGTATAAAAGTGCAATAGGATTGTTGACCTAAAACAGATAGACCACCAGATATTTTTCCAACAAAGATGGATGTATTTGGTATCTACAAAGAATTACAAGTTGTGGTCTGCAACTAAGAGGAGACAAAGGCAAGTTCTCACACGGCAAGGGAAAG
>NW_006772955.1:504672-520102 GCF_000442215.2 Lipotes vexillifer | reverse complement strand
GGGAAAGAGAGGGCTTTTATAGAAAGAAAAGGAGGTTGGAAGGGCTATAGTAAACAGAGAGTCCATAGCCTTTCATTGGCTGAGTCCTTGCCAGGAAAGAAGAGGAATCTTTCTTTTCATGCTGGGCTCTGGAATTGTCACAGGACATGAGGGCTACCCCTGCTAGTCTCCCAACTTTATTTAATTGAGGTTTCTCTTTATTCATTTTTCCAACGTATTCAAGACCCCAAGTATTCACTTTATGACTATTGTGCAAGCCTCCAGCAGCCTGGTAATTGGTTGGAAGTGCTAGAAAAAAAATTAGGATTTTATATTTAGCATGAAATTAAAGTTGACTCTCTTAACTTACATCTAAACCTCTTTTCATTACAATCCCTAGCAAAACAGAAGTTATCAATCTCACTGTCCAAAAATTGGCCCCATAACATCATAGCAAAACAGTCAGGTAATGCATTTGTTTACAGATACGTTCCTCCTGCTGTCTGACACTTCCAAATGGCTTCAGTGTCCTCTCCTACAGTTGGTCTCAAATCAGAGACTCATCAGGAAGCCTTATAGACTGGTAGTTTCTACCAAAGGAATGTCATCAGGAATTCTGAAACAGGAGTAAGCTCTCCAAATATATTTTTGAGTCCACCCATATCAGAGAAAGATCTTTTTATCGGGAAGGACATATTTCAGGCTCTGAATGTATACACACACACACACACACACACACACACACACACACACACACACATACACACACAAACAATAGAATATTATTCAGACTTTTAAATGTAGGAAATCTTGCCATTGCCACTGTGTGGATATCAACAACAAATTGGCACTTGCCATTGGCACTTGCCAACTGCCTCTACAAGGATTAAATCATGAGCTGCTGCAGCTGCTGATTTTCAACACCCCCCTGAAAGGAGTTCAGGGTGGAGATCAGAAATGAGGCACTCTGTGCTCTGGAAAAAACTGGTGGAACAGGTCTTCAGATAGTTAGATATTTTCAGGAGCCAATTTTATGAGCCCAATTCTTGTATTGAATATCTCCTCATATCTAGAAAGGCACTAAAATCCTTCATGGTGATGTCTGCTCCTTGTGACTAGCAGTAACCTTCACGAGACTAGCAGAAACCTTCTGCAAAAAAATACATGCTTGGGGCTTCCCTGGTGGTGCAGTGGTTGAGAGTCTGGAGCGGCTGGGCCCGTGAGCCATGGCCGCGGAGCCTGCGCGTCCGGAGCCTGTGCTCTGCAACGGGAGAGGCCACAACAGTGAGAGGCCCGCGTACCGCAAATATGTGCTTGATTGCATGTATTCCCCCTTCACCAAAATCACATATATACCGAACTTCCCCTCTACCTCTTTGGAGCAGTTTTGCAGAGCTATATGAAATGCTATGTCCCAGGCTGTAGTCCTCATTTTGCCCCCAATAAAACTTAACTCACAACTGTCCTGTTGTGCATTGTTTTTACATCGACATGGATGAATTCCGAAGGCGTTAGGCTAAGGCTAAGTGAAATAAGTCAGAGAAAGATGAATACTGCATTTGAACTTAACCCAGGAAGACAACTGACTATATTTTTGTAGGTAATCCAATTTTTCTTCTTTTTTTCCTGAACATTTATAGGTTTTTAACAATTGTGTGGCCATTATGCATAAGGAAAGTAATGGTCTTTCACATCACTATTGAATTACTGCTTATACATAGGAAAATATATCCATTCCTAATGTTTGTTTCATTTCTGATGATAATGATTTCCCTTACTAATAAAACTAATTTGCAGTTTATTCTTTTCAGTTTTCTTGCTACACAACCATTTTTTAAATTATCATATGGATCCCTTCTTTTCCACTGGTTCAATAACTATCAAAGTGATTAGAAAACTGGTGACCCAATCATGCAAGGAGTCTTTTGAGAAGAGATAAAATAACTTTCCTGAAAGACAGAAAAACAAAATATATGAGTAAATGAATAAGTATATCATGTGTAATCCTAGATGGTGAGACTAAACCTTGTAAACATGTCGACTCTCCTAATATTTATTTACTATTTGGTTTAGTATAATTCCAAACAAAACGCCAGTGAAATGTTTTTGGAAATTAAAAAAAAAAAAAAAAGATATGTTTTGAAAGTTTATCCCTCAAAAAATATTTTAAGAAAGGCCTGGACGTTACGAGAATATTAGAGGGGTTGGGGGAGCAATCCTAAACTGCATCAGTTAGGATTGGCTTTAGCTGAACGTATTAGAATTCAAAGTACAATATCTTAAACAAACAAGGCTCTGCCATCTTACTGTGTCTGAGCTTCATACACAAAATGACTGGTGCTCCACCGAAGAAACCCCAGCTCTATACTAGATGAGGAAATGAAGGACAGGAATGCTGCTAGCTGAGTCTGTCCCAATTTTTCAGGAAAACAATAGCTATCCTCAAAATTCTCCCCATTTCATAGTCCATAATATGATCACATGGCTACAAAGAATGAATACAAAGTATATTGAGCACAAGGCCATCCTAAATAAAGTTGGAGTTTTGTTAGCAGAAGTCTTAACCATATTCATATATACGTATATATTATATGCTTTTCCATATGTCTCAATATTTTACATTTATGATAACTAAAAAAGTGTTTATCTAAGCTATGACAACAAATTAAAAGTCTTATATATATATTCTTTCCAAGGAGAGAAGATAGATTAGATAGATAGATAGATAAATGATAGACAGATAGATAGGTATTGTACTATATATATTAGAACATAAGATATTTAAATAAGTATTTTGTATTAGTTTTCTAGTGATGCTGTGATAAAATATCACAAACTTAGTGACTTAACACAAGTTTATTATGAAAAATTTCTTGAGATCAGAAGACTTAAATGAGTCTTATAGGGCTAAAATCAAGGTTGCATTGCTTTCTCCAGGAGAGAATGTACTTCCTTGCCTTCTCCAGTTTTAGAGGTCACCTGCATTTCTCTGCTCACGGCCCCATCCTCCACCTTCAAAGCCAGCAGCAGGGTACCATCTTGAAAACTATCTCTGATCTCTGTTTCTATTATCACATCTCTGACTCTGACTGTCCTGCTTCTGTTTTATAAGGAAACTTATGATCAATTTGGGCCCACCCAGATAATTCAAGATAATCTCCTCATGTCAATATTCTTAACATCACCTGTGAAAAGTCCCTTTTGCAAGGCAAGGTATTATTTATAGGTTTTGAGGATAAGGATATGGACATTTTAAGGGGAGATATTATTCTGTCTACCACACATTTTAAACCAACTGAGAAGGTATGAATCATTTAACAATGGTAATAAGAATATTCCAAATATTGTTACTTATAGAAAATAAATTAATCATTACCTCACACCATATACCAAAATAAATTTTAGAAAGATAAAACAGTTTTATGTATAAAAAATGTTTAAGTCAAAAACATTTGGAAGAAAATACCATCAGTAACACATTTCAGGTAGCTCAAGACTTTGCAAGCACCAAGATTAAATTAAAAATAGTAAGTGAATAGCTATGATAATGTATAAATATGTAAAATATTATCTAAAGAAAATACAAAATATATAAATAAGAGAAAACGATAAAGAGGAAATAGTTACATGTATGACAATTAATTTATAAATATCCTTTGTAGTATCTTATAAAATAGTGAACACTTACAATATGCTCCATACTGTACCCAGATACTTGTTCCAGTCCTGATAGAGCTTACCTTCTACTAGGATAAGAGCTGTGAAAGAAGTAAGCCCACTGATGCAATAAAGAGCAATTAGAGATGGTGGTCTAGGAAAGTCTCTCGTAGAAGTGATATTTAAATTGTGATCTGAAGGGAGAGATGAAGACAAGAATCTGATATCTAGGCAAGAGCAGGTACAGTGGCCTTGAGAAAAGAAATGCCTTGAGGCACCAAATGCAGACCAGGATGGCTGAAGAAGAAGAAATAAATGGGAGTGTGGTTTGAGATAAGGTTAGAGAGGTAAGCAGAAGCCAGATCATAAAGGGCTCTGGATTATGTTTAAGGTTGTGCATTTTATGTACAGTATGGTAACAATAGTTAAAAATACTGCAATGTATAATTTGGGAGAGAATAGTTCTTGAAAGTTCTCATCACATGAAAAAAATTGATAGCTGTACGTGGTGATGGATGTTAGCTAAACTTAGAACAGTAATCATTTTGCAACATATATCAAATCATTGTGTTTTACACCTAAAACTAATACAACATTGTATGTCAATTATATCTCAATTTTTAAAAAAAAGAAGATTGTACATTTTAGTCAGAGTAATGGAAATCCACTGAGGGACTTAAACTAGAAAATTTCAAAATATTAGTTACCCTTTATAAATATTTCTGTGGCTGCTGCATTTAAAATATAGTTTACTATAAGGTAACGTGGGAATGTCTATTATGATAATTTAACAAATTTCTAGCCAAAGAGATATCCATAGAGATAATTCTCCTTCTATAAATCTATTAAAAAAAAACAACAGAAATGCAACTTATTAAAGATTATTGCAGATATCTTCCTCTAAAAGTTAATCATGAAATCCAGGGGAAATCAAAACATCTTTTAACAAAGGATTATTAAAGATATGATACATTCAAAATGTTATATTCTGTAGCCATTAAAAGGTGTTTTTAAGGAATACTTACAAAGCAGAATGGGAAATTTTTCATGAATCAATGTTACACAGTGGAAATCAGATTAAGGCACTATATATATATATATATATATATATATATATGATAAATTCTTTTTCTGAGTACAGTTATGTGAGGGTACACACACATAAATATATATATGTATATATATATCAGTCTCTGCATATGTTTAACCATGTTTGACCTCCAACAGACTGTCTTATTGCTAAGACCAATTTTTCCAAACTTCGCTAGGGTCATTAACTATTCATCCAAATGTGGGTATATTTGCATAGTCAAAATCAATTGAACATGTATGCAACTATCCAGAAAACACAGACAAATTGTAAGAGCAAATGAGATATCTTGGACACTAAATGTAGATCTGCTAAAGTACCACCAGCTAAAATATAAATAGAAGAAAAGAAAGCACATTTGAAGGGCTACTTTCCTCCCAGGGGCTAAGTTTGTTGTTGTTGTTTTAATAAAATTTCTGAAAGAGAACTATTTTCAGTCCTCCCAAAGATGTCACATGACACTTTATCTAAATCTTATATGACGTGAGACCCAGAAAGATTAAGTCATTTGTTAGGGATCCATATCAGCTGGGATGGTGGGGGATTTGGAATTTGAACTTGGTTTTGCCTGACGACGGCACACTGAAAGTCTAGGTTGTCTGAAAGGACAACTGAATCCTCATAATATCAGTCTCCCCATTCTGCCTCGGAAATCATCACAAGCAAAAAAATCCAGGACACACACACTAACTCGTATTCAGAACTGTTTTTCCCAACTATACAAATTACATTAAAGGTGCTTTTTTGACAGGCCTGGTGACAGAAGGAACACCCTTATCCATGTTAGATGGATGGCAAAAATAGCACAGGTAGAGATGGTCCTGAAGTCCACATAGCATGAGTCAGCCTCGAAAGCAGAAATCAAACTTTACGGGGGGGTGTTTTATCAGCCGAAATAGGAGAGGTAACTGGGGGGAAGGGGGGGCCGGATTTTACACTCCTTCAGAACCTTTCTTTAGCATTTATCCAATTGCTTTCTAATATGAGCAGGAGAAAGAGGGTGATTTATTATGGCCAAATAAAAAATATATTGCATGCTAGTCTATTTGTGGGAACTTCTAACCCAGGCATGCTATTTTTCAGTTCCCATACTAGTGTTAATCACTTTAATGATCACTACCTATAAAAACAATTGAAAAATAAAAATGAATAGTTTATAATTTCCTTAACAACTCAGCATCTCTTTTCATCATTCTCATGCCATAATTCCATATTCTGTTCCTTTTTATATGTCCCACCCTTGTTTTGCTTGTCTCTTCATTTATGTTCTTCTATAAACAGTGTAATCAATTATACTTTAAAGTCAACTTCCATGTTATTTACATTATGTAGCTCAGAAGAACTATAATCTGTCTTTTAAAAACATGGTTTCAAGGGAAAGGTTACCTGTTTATATCCTTGACTTTGCCTTCCAAATGCTCATTTATCATATATTTTCCCTTTAATTTTATTTTGCTCGTTAGTCATTTCACATTCAGTCAATAAGGCAGCTTTAGGAAAAGAGCATCTGGTATCATTGAAGCTGTAAACATGATCTAAAGAGTTTTGCTCTCCAGCTGTCCCAGTCATCTATTAAATGTCACTCACGATGACATGATGTGTCATTCATACTAATAGATGTAACAGCATTGTAAATGGAAATGCCAAATTGAACATTATTTCTTTTCTTTCAGCCTTGCAAGCAATTCAGAACTACCAAAAGAAGAAAAAGCCTACACTTCCACATTTGGGAGTGTAAATTTTTTAAAGTAAAAAAAAATACAAAGAGTTTTCATAAAAAGAAAAGCAAGTGTAAACATATACATGGAAAAATGTTCACCTTTGGGAATCATAAAATAAATGTTTATTAAAATAGCCCTGTTACTATTTTTACACGAGCAAAATTATTAGAAAAATCAATAAAACACACATTGCTAACGAAGTTTTAGTAAAATTGAAGCATAGATATAGTATCATTAGTATTCAAATTGTCATAAACTTCTTAAAAGTAGCAAGATGAAAAAAACACAATACTTATAAAGACATACGTGTATAAATACCTGGTGATCTGACCCCAGAAATTTAACAAATACTATGTTATGCTACAAAAAGATGCTTATTAATGAATCATCTATCATTAGAAAAAAAACAACTGAATGTAACTAAAACACAGAATCATTTTGAAATGGTATATTAGTACAACTGATGTTAACGTGGCCATTAAATGTATATTTATTATAAAGACCAAGGAGAAACTTTTGTGATGTTACATAAAATCATAAAATTTAGTTGTATGATTATCACGTGTGCATACATACATGTTTTCCCAAAGCAAATACACAGTGGGAATCTAAAAAAACATTAATGAGCTATTTATTAAAGGTTTGGGTTTAATATAACAAAGGTATACACAATGTGTGTATGTTTTGGAATTTGGGAGGGAGTAGGAAAGGTAACTGTCCCTTACCTCTATTTTTAGCTCCTAAATATAAGATGCAGGGCCTTATTTCATAAGACTATGAAGTGAGCTTGGCAATGTCAAATAATATGAACAGGCAAGCTAAATGGTCATCACAGAATATAATCAGCAATAAACCAAGTCTCAGCTTCACCAGGGTTTGCCCTGTGAAGAATTCATATAACTTTCTGCATAATAATGTACATTTCTGACCAAAACACAAAAAATGAGTGAAAGATGCTGTTCATGTACATGCCTGGGTGCCTTCATAAAAAAAGCAAAAATTTTACCCAAGTTTTAAAAATATTTTGGATATTCACTAAGAAAAATGTTTACTTTTGTCACATTGAACTTAGACAAACTATGTACATCTCTATTATTTCTAGTATGTCCTTTCAAATCTTAATAAAGACTTTTCTAAATTCTGCTGTAAGGTGAAGACTGGGCCCCTACTAAATATCTTCTTGTACTAACAACATTCTAAAAATGAACACTGCCCTTCTGCTATAAGATGGTCCACACACCGTATTCTCTCTGGGGATCCTTTCTCAATATACTATACTAAACATAACAATTTGTTCCTCTACTTTTTTTAGTTCAATACATATATAATTTTTGTATTATATGTACAATACATAATATAATGAACAAACATGAATTTTTGAGTCTGCTCAAGTCTCAGGTCCTTCACTTAGGGTCTCATGGCCTCAGTAAACACATACTACCAATAAGATAAATTTTTGTTGATTAGAAATGTGTCTTGCTATAAGGAACAGAGTACTTAATTAACAGCTGCTTAAACAAATATAGGTGAATTTTTCTCACCGGCAACCTTTGCAACTGTTGATTCAGCTGCTCTATATTGCCACCAGGAATACAACCTCTTTCATTGTTTCTTCTCCATCATCTGTAGTGAACTGGAGTTTGTCCTCATTTTTCTTTCCTGGTCACAAGACGTCTGCTTGCTTCTACAGATTTCACATCAGTATTCAAGACACTGGCTATGGCTCTGTTCCCTTATCAAGAAACAAACTTTTCAAGACTCCAACTCACTCTTGTTGGCAGATTTTCAGTTAGATACTATTGTCTAGAATTTTGTTACATGGCCAACCCTAACTGCAGAGAGGCTGCAAAATAAGGGAATACGGTTGTTGAAATTGGCTTAGAACACTAGTTTTCCATCACATAGGAAAGTGACATGAAAGGGAAAGTGAACAGTGTGTAGGCTCCCAACAGTATAGACCACAATAGTATTTATTCTACAGAGTTATTATGATAATTATATGAGAATGTATAATTATCTGTCACAAACTGTGTTTTCAATGATTTTTAGGGCCATGATTTTAGCTATAGTTGTTTACATGCCTTAATCGATCATATTGTAGTCTGCTTAAGGGTAGGAGCTGTATTTAATTCATTTATGCATATCTGATACCTCACACTATTTAGAACAATGAAGATGAAAGCCAAATATTGGCAATTATAGCTTTTACATATAAACATTTCTTTTTTCTTTTCTGTCTTTTAATTTTTATTAACTATCACTTTATATCAATCATTAATATTTGCTGTAAAATTTATAATTATACTGTAAACTTTGTGAGGCTTAGCACTATGGGTATTCTAGTTAACTCTTTAAATTATCAGTGTTCTTTCTGTTTCAAAAAAAAAGGCAAACAAATTGGCCAAGTATATCTCAAGATCTTGCAGAATTTACACTTGACATCTGTAAACAAAAGATCAATTTGCTTAACTTGATTCCCCAACATTATATCAGTTTTATCTTTAGGAAGACAAAGCCTCTGGTTTCCTCCTGGCCTCACAGAGAGTTCACTGACTTATTTCCTTTTTCAAAGAGGTTCATCCTATGCACTTTCTCTAATCGTTAAAGAAATATACATTTTTGTGACACAGAGTGTGAGGAATTAATTACAAGTAAGAATTACATTTTTATTGGATATAGGCCAGGTGACTAAGAGCTACAATTTTTAAACATTCCTAACTAAGAATAAATCAAAGTAGATGATATTATCAAAGACATAACCCTCCTGCAATCAGAGTAGGAGAATGAAAGGGATTTGCTAAGGAAAGGAACTGGCAAAGTTGGTCAAGTCATAATACAGTACACACCTCATAGTCAAGAGTCCTTCCGAGAAAATTAATAAAAATTGTTAGAGACTTCTAAATTCCCTTCTCTTTTTAATCTGTGAAATTTATTATTATGTAAACTGTGAGGACATAGATCTTTATTGCATGGCAGAGAGTAGGAACTCAATAAAAATTATTGGAGTATTAATAAAATTCAAATGTGGAAAAATCTAACTAAAACTGAGAGGAAAACTCCCACTTCTAGAGGACAATGCAACTTAGTTTTTAGATTTTGAATTATGCACACCCAAACAATATGCCGAAGTCTTTGTACACTGTTGCTTGTAAACTTCTCCATCTCGGGGAATTCTGCCAAACATATTTAGTGATAAAACTATATCGACATCCAGAGAACATACTTTCCATCTTTTCTCTTCTCCAAGTTTAGGTAATCACCAGTAATGATTAGAAATCTGGTACACACAAAAGACAATTAATAAATGCAAACTAGTGAACTGATGGTAAACAATATAAAGGTAGAAAATCATTGCAAGGAGGCTCAAAATCTCTGTGTCTTAAAAAAAAAAAGTGATCTTCACATATATCAATTCAGAATAAGTACATATCAAAAGAAGACATGACATTTCAGATAATTACTGAATTAGAGGTTCTCACTCTTGGTTCTGACCATAGAGTTCATTTAGATTGAACCCCAAACCGCTGCTACTCCATGGAATGCTTAAAACTTGTGTCAATCCCTGAAAATTGGACACATAGCCTCTGGCCAAACACTACACTTGAAATTTAATGATGGTCAAAACTGGTATTATTAAAAAGTCTGAATATGTGCATTTCAGGGAAGACTTAATTACTAGAGTCCAAAGTCTAAATGTCAGAGAAGGCAAAATCCAACAACCCCAAAACCTAATGCTCTCTGAGAATGTTACACATCTCATTCCACCTCCCTAGATATTTCTTTCTCTTTGGAGAATTGAAGAGTTTAATCAACCTGCTTTTAAAATCCCTTAGTTCCATGATGTGTGATCTGCAAAAAATGAAGAAAACTGAAAGCTGAGAAAGAAACTTTTCACTTAGGAGACTGTGAGTCATATTTACCTACAAAGTTCACATTTTTAACAACATTTATTAGCAAAAATTTTAACACTGACATTTGTAGACCTCTAAATCTCTAGAACAAAGCTTCAAACACAATTTACATAGTTATATTTGACCCCAAAGTAAACACTTTCTACACTTGTTCAATTTAATTTTAATTAATCATTAATTATCACCAACAACCTGGTAAGAGCCCAGTACACACAGAGGCAATTCGTATATACCAATTAGTAAACTAGCAATATCTATCTGAGAAGTGAAGAGTTTACTACTGAAAAGAGATTCCAAATTCCCCGTGGAAAGCCTACATGTAACACATCATGTGAGGCAGTCCACACCCACATTGTGAGACTCTCATATCAGCCTTTCCAACTCACTGTTTCTCTAGCTAGAATAGCTTCCTATTAGTTCATAATTTTATTACTACTAGCATTGACCTTTCTGAATTGTTTTCACTTGACTCTCTATGATAAAGGTAGAAGATAAACACCTGCCAGGACCTCTCTCACTAGAGACTTTTTCTTATTTTTGAAGGTCTGGATTTCCCTAAGTCAGAGTCAATTATGTCTAGGTTATATTTAAGTATTTTATTATGTCAATGTTCGTGACAAGTTATCTAGAAATTCCTTGAACACAAACATGGCTTTCCATATTCAAATCTTAGTGAAGCACACTTCTTTTTTATTTACAGGATTAATATTTCAGAGAAGTGAAGGAATTAAAAAAATGGTCAGAATAATTAGAAGATATTTCTCTCCAACCTTTAATATTGTGCTTTGTGTGCTTCTTTTAATACATATCTTTACAGTGCTGCATCACTGAAATAAATTCTGAATATGTTTACATTCTTTGCATGTTGATTAAAACTCAATGTTGGTATAGAGTGACTATTATTTCCTTAAGGAAAATAGTGGATTGGACAAAGATACTCTTATTCTTATATAAATTCTATTCACTATATATCTCTCTATATATATAAACAATATATATCCATATATGTAATATATATATCCTAGTTTTAATTGCTTTCAAATAAAGATTTTGAATAAGCTTATTTAAATCTTAAAAGCAATAATACAAAACAATTAATGCATTTGTGTGCATGTGATCTTTTGTTAGGATCCTGTTTTAAAGTCAGTCACTGCTGGAGCAGTCAAAGCTGATTAATTACTGAGTCCAGGAGGTCACAGGGCATTGAGGTGACTAAGACCCCGGGATATTTTGGGATAGCTTCAATAATATAATGAATAAAATTTTCATATTTTTTTTCCATAACTTGTAAATAAAATTACGAAGAAATTAGCCTCTGGTATTCTCAAACATATGAAAGCATATTTGGTTTTAATTTGATAACCCAGAAATGCTTCCAAAATGCTTCATAGCCACCCCACAAAGTAGAGCATTTTCTTGATTTATGAAAAAATACTAAGTTTTCCCATGGATAAAAATAATGTGAGTAATATCCATATAGTAAACATTTAGAATGGACATTCCTGAAGGAGGCTTATTCATTTTTCATTCTTACATTTGCCTCAGCCAATGACCATTTCATCCTCAACTCCATATTTACATTACCATTAATAAGCATATTATTAATTGATTTGAACATATATAGAATAGTAGTTCAACTGTTTAAAGTGTTACTTTGCTAATTTTCAAGTGGTTATATAGTCAAGATCGTGAAAAAAGTAACTATGCTTTTAGCCTACATGCCACAAACTTCTTCATTGCATACCGCTTTGGCAATTGAATGAAAAGTATGGATCCTCTCGTGAATATATGTGCATTTTCTCCTTGGGGAAAAAATAAGTAGCAAATACACATACACATTCTATTACGTAAACCCATACATATACCGTCTACATAAAGTATCTTGGTAATTCCTGACCCCCTAAGATCCAACCTTAGACCCAAGTTTTACAACCTCTCATATAGGGAGACATTTATGTTTCTATTTCTTTTAGCAGAAGGCTAGACATCTAGTTTATTTAAAAGAAATAGCAATCTGTTGTAATTTGTGTTCTCCAGAAGCTAACAATGATGTTTGGGTGTAAGATGCTCATTAAGTGTTTATTGCATAAAGAGTATGGAAGCAGGATCAAACAGAAGTCGAACTGTGATGCATAATCAATCAAGCCTTGGGCAACGACGAAAAGACCTCTGGAGTGAATATTACCTGCCAGGGAGGTCCCGAGACAGACCAAAATGGCTGGGACGTTATGCCTCTGTCTCTTTCAATCGCTATATGCAAGTTGCCCTGAGACGTACATAACGTCAAGTGAAGTGAATTATCCTGAGGAGCTGACACCTAGCTACTGTCTTCTCATCACACTCCCCACTTTTGGACAACAACTACTTTCTTGAAGAGGGATATGGTCAGTTTACTCTTTGTGCCATTGAGATCCATTTTCCTCTGTACATTGAACAGCTGATTCTTCAGGATTCTAGTGATCCTGTTTTCCTAAGGGAAAACAGGAAAGTTACAGAAAGTACTATTATACCTGTGATTAGAGTTGTTCTCAGTGCTTCAATGGACACTTACCTTTTCCCTCCTCTACTCTCTATTCTAGGTCATTCTCACAGTCAGCCACGACCTTTTCAGTTCCTTATCCCCAAGGGATTTAAATCCCTGTCCGCCACATCCTTCCCAGCCTGAAATGGTTACACCTCTTTATTTATATTCAAAACTGGACGTAGACATACCAAGAGGCAGCCAAGTGAATCAGCTGGGTTTCACATGTATTCCTGTTTGCCTCTACTGTGAATTACAGTCCTGCTTCCTCCTGATTATCAAGATCGATTACTCTTGCTATGAAATGTTTCTTATTTTTGTGTGCTAGTTTTTTGATACAAAATGCTCAGGTGACAGCTATAACTCATAATTTAAGGTAACACTTATCACAACCTCTAGAAAAATTGTTCTCCCAGTAGGGAATTGGAACTTCTAGCATTACGGAAAGTGGAGTTTCAGGGATGGGAAGCATAACGTTCCCAAACGGCTCATTTGAGAATTATGGACTGTAGGACACTATTTCCTACACCTGTTGCTTCCAGGGTGAATATATTCTCTCTATTGGGGAAACAATGACATACAAAGGTCTTTAATATAGTGTGCAGTGTCATACCACTCTTGTAAAGTACTACCTCTGAGCTGGTAGTTCAGCTGTGACTCCAATAAGCTATTGCAGTCTTCTATCAGGTCAGTTGATTTGGGGTGATGCAATGTGTGATGGCATATGACCAGTGGATCTCACCATCATGGGTTCACTCACATACCTCCTTTGCTTCAAAATACCTGCCTGATCTGAAGCAATACGATTTGGAACCTCATGCTAATGGATCAAATATCTAATAAACCCTCAGATATTAGTGCTATCTAAAAACCCTAAAGACTCATGAGCAATTGTATCTACTCCTAGGAAAGAAAACCTCTGGCTCTTCCAGAGCTGATAAAGACCTATGGAATCAACTTGGCACCAAGTGATCAGTCACATCAAGGAAAAGTTCTGTAATAGAGGTTCAACGTTGGCTCTGTGGCTAGTAGGTTAGACATTTGACAGCATCAGTAGCTAAATCAGCTTCAGTAAAAGTGGTCCATGCTGTTAGGCCAGTGCACAGCCTCAATCTCTACCACTGTTCAATTGGTTCCTTTTTCCATTGTGCTGTCACCTGACTGCCCACTGATAGTGTGGTTGAAGTCACTCAGCCAGGTGATTGTGTCTACAGAGATATTTAGTGCCTCTTTCATGGTAGAGGCATGCTCTCTGATGGGCATTGCCATATGATACAAAGATCTTTATACTTTATGCTCATGTCCATATGTCTATCCATATGATAATTTTCTATACTTCCTTGTCTATGACCTTCAAGTCTTTTTTGCTTAGCTCCCTGACCAGCCAGACAAGCTATTTGCCTTTCCATGAGCATACTCTAAACTTGGGCCAGTTCTCTTTCCTCATAAGGTAGACAAACAGATGCACTGCTCATTGGGAAGCTTTTTACTCACCACTGTCTTTCAAGGCCATTCTAATTGTGGATATATTTTTTTCAGCTAGCATGCATATGAAGAAAGATGATTTATTCGTAAAATAAACTCAGGCTTTATCTTCCTCCAGGTAGATACATGGGATCTCCCATAAGTTATAGGCATAGGTTGATGAAGGGTATTAGTAAAAGAGTAGTGAGTCCCATGGGGGTCTGGGCTGTCTGCTCATATAGTTTGCTGGGAATCCTCTGGTCCTATTCATGCTCAATCTCAGATGTATCACTTCTATCTTACAGTGGTTTGTTGCCCAGCTACAAAACCTTATGATTTGGTGAGTCTAAGAGGATGCAGTTCATGATGGATAGTTCTGGGCACATGGCAGTACATGACTCAAAATGAGGTTAGAGATGAAAATAGCTGCCAGGTCATAGAGAGTGTCATAAGTCATGGAAAAGTATTTACTGTCTTGGAAATTTGACTAGGTAACTAAAAGAATGGATCCGTTTGTGGTGGGACAGTACAAAAGTGATATTAAAAAACAACCAAATAGAATAGTAGCTAGATCTAGTCACCACAGGAAAGTGAATGCATAGACAACATTGAGAATGAAAGATACCATGAAACAGAAGGCTTGTGACACAAGAAGGAGATAGAGTTAGTAGTCAGTCCCTAAATCTACCCTGTGTCCTTTAATATTTGTAGTTCCAATTCTAATTGACATGTGCTTTTATCAGGATAAATGTAGGCTCTCCTGCTCTAATGTGAATAAATGTTTAAAGATGTACAAGTCCACAGGCTTCCCCGGTGGCTCAGTGGTTGAGAGTCCACCTGCCAATGCAGGGGACGTGGGTTCGTGACCCGGTCCGGGAAGATCCCACGTGCTGCGGAGCGGCTGGGCCCGTGAGCCATGGCTGCTGGGCCTGCATGTCTGGAGCCTGTGCTCCGCAACAGGAGAGGCCACAACAGTGAGAGGCACACGTATCACATACACACACAAAAAAGATGTACAAGTCCAATCCAGGAGGGAGAATTCCAACATTTAGACAGCTAGTGCAGAGAGGAGGAGGGATCAGCAGGA
>NW_006772955.1:474420-504632 GCF_000442215.2 Lipotes vexillifer | reverse complement strand
GCAGGAAAGACTGAAAATAAACAGTCATAGAGATAAAGATGTGTGATAAAAGCCAAGAGAAAAAAATTTTCTTAAAATAAAAAAGATTTAAATTAAAGGTATACTTTCTTAAAGATTCAAACGAGAGGGTGGGGGGAGTCTAACAAGTTTAACATCACCCGGGGAGGGGGAGCTTCTAGAGATGGAATATACTAAAGAAGACAATTTATACTGTAGCCAGAAAGCTGAACACCTTCACCATCCAACCAGCAAGAAGCGACCATGGATTATTAAAATGCAGTGAAAAGAAATTTTATATGCATTCTAAAATTAATCTATTGTCTGGTATGAGAGTGGAGTCAATGGAAAAGACAACATCAAATATTTAATCATGAATTCTGTGCCAGGCATTTTTCATAGCATAGAGTGTAAGAGCACAGAATCCAAAGCCAGACTGCTTGGATTCAAAGCCTAGTTCTATCAGTAACTACTGTGCCATCTTGGGCAATTTAAATATTCTCTCAATTTTCTTAATATAAATTGGGAATAAAAGCAATATTCGCTGCATAGAGTTGTGAGATTTAAATGTGCTCCATAAGTAATTCATAACTGTTATTTCTACATTATGTAATCTTTACAGTAAGTCTCTGAGATGAGTAGTATCTCCATTTAATGGTGAGAGGAAAAAAGCTCAGGAAAGCGACTTCTGAAAGATCTACCACTGATATATGACAGAGCAATGATTCAAGTCTAGGTCTTCTTACAAAGCTTGAGTGTTCCCATTCTGATTTGCAGTCTATGAAGGACAGCATTTATCCAAGCCATACAGACATGCAACGTGGATACATTATCCATGAGACTTATATGTTAACAGGTCTTTCATCCAAGAAAGGCTACCAAAACCTTCTCTAAAATGCAGTTACAAATAGAGGTAAATAAAATATTTTCTAAGCAACTACTATGTGTACAGCTGCATTAGAGTCTGGGTGAAGATCACAAGGTGATAATTAAACGTGGTTTAAATTAGGGATTAAATTTCAGGATTTCAAGCATTAAATTTCAAAGAAAAACTGAAATATGGAGGAGAGATGTTCACTTCAATGATATCATTGTGATAAATTCATTGTAATCCATAGTCTGTCCCAGAGCTCAAAGTTTGGACATAAAACTTTTGTAGCACCTCCAGAGTAGTTCGGTTCTCAAGGGCAAACTAGAAGTGATCAGGTCCTAGAAATATAGAAAGCATCCCAATCCTCAAGGAAGACTTCTCTAAAGGATTAAATTTGTACCAAACTGCTTTTTAGCATTAGAACAAGAATAAGGGAGAGAAAATGTTAGTGTTATGAATTTTATATTATCCTCTAACAACGCCCATTCTTTAACAGCAGGAAGTTACTTGAAAGCTTTACTAAAGAATTGGATGACTAAATAGAATGCATATATTTTTGTCTTGTGTTTATATTTTATATGTCAAGAGATTTTAAGAAAAGCGCTCTTATGATGAAAGAGTTCAGGCATAAGCAAATAAATAAACCTTGCTTGCATTTCCATCTCAGACATTGAAGAACTTGGAGTGATTCGTGTGGATCTGAAGTGTCCTTGCCTGCCCAAGAGAGACCATGGTTCCCTTTCAGAACAGTTGGAAGATAATTTATGAAGCATTTCTTTTAGAAAGTCAACAATATATGAAACTTAAATAATTATCATTAAGAGAATGCAGAGGAGATGCCACCCTTGTGAAAAGAGGAATGTCAGAAATCTCATCCCTCTAATGACATTTGGTTGAGAATTAAGCACAGAGGGGACCCCAAGCAAAAAAGTAAATAAATTTTTGAAAATAAAAGTCATTAATTTTTTATAAAATTTTAATGATCCTGCTTGCTAAATGCAAGAACCACAGTAGAAATTTTGACATAATTTAAAAAAATAAGAGCCTGTCATCAAAGTCTTACCAGGTCACCGGCTGTTTCTGTCAGGGCAGTAAAAAGTAGGAGACATAGACATACATTCATATGTTCATGCTTCATCCATCATTATTAAAATCAAACACACACACACACACACACACACACACACAAACACATACACACGGAGTCCACATTATTTTCATCATGGCGACAAGAATTAAAGAACTATTTAAGTCTGAGTATTTTCACTTTGGGTGCATGGTGTGTGAAAAGAAAGTGGCTCATAATGGACTGAAATGTACTGAATGCTATCCAAAATCCTGTGCATTTCAGATATATTACCTCAATTTTCATATGTAAGGAATATGGTAGGTTCTGTAGAGAGACACAAAGTCAAACTGGTTCCACCTAAAACACGAGATTTAATTAAACATGACATTATTTGAATTTGTGGTAGAGATAAATCCATAAGTTAAAGTCTCAGCTGTGGAAAAGCATTCTGAAATGTTTCTCAACTGTTTTTGCATTTTAACTAAATAATAATTTCCTAGAGAAACCAGATTTCCATCAGTGGCCAGAAAGAAGAAAACAAATCATGAAGTATACAAGCATCAAAAGTTTTAAAGCCTGCTTTTGGATTGCATCTAAGTAATTATTTTCAGGTTTTTAATAAATTTAAATAGGTAATATGACAAGAACCTATTTTTCAAATGATTTTCCTATTTCATTAGCCCTGCTACTTGTGAAATAAGATAAAGATGAGCTAGATATCATTTAAATTATTTTTTTAAGGAACTGCTTATATTTTCTTCTAATATTCATGGATCTGGTTAAATTAAGTGCTCTCTTTGTTTTTGGAATACAAATTGCTATCTTTGTATCTCCAAGGAAGCATCAATAAGAAACTTTGGCAAAGATATGCTCAGGAAAATTCAAAACACTTAAAGTTGACTGTTAGCCAAATTTAAATCACTATGTAATTAACATTAATTTGAAAAATTGTATGGCATTAAAATATACCTATATATATGATTTTTCTGACATCCTTAAATGTCACTACTATGTGAAACAAGTAATATTGGTGTCTTTTCTCCTCTGACTTTGTTATATAATGAATGAAAGGGAGCTGTAATTTTTGCGAACAATTATGAAATTTCAGTGTCTTTAAAGGTGCTTTTCATATGATAAACCATAGACGATTTTATTCAATAACATCAGAATGAGTAGTGTGGCAGTTAACAGAAGAAGTCAGTTGATAAGATTCAGAACAGATCAGAACAATCTGAGAGGAAATTAAGAAAACCTTCTCATTTATAATAGAAACACAAAGAATGAAATACTTAGGAATAAGACAAAAGACTTGTACATTAAAAACTATAAAACATTGTTTCAAGAATTAAGGAAGGACTTCCCTGGTGGCGCAGTGGTTAAGAATCTGGCTGCCAATGCAGGGGACACGGGTTCAATCCCTGGTCCGGGAAGATCCCACATGCCGCGAAGCAACTAAGCCCGTGCACCACAACTACTGAGCCTGTGCTCTAGAGCCTGCGAGCCACAACTACTGAGCCTGTGCACCACAACTACTGAGCTGTGAGCCACAACAAGAGAAGCCACAGCAATGAGAAGCCTGCGCACCGCAACGAAGAGTAGCCCCCACCCACTGCAACTAGAGAAAGTCCGCGCACAGCAACAAAGACCCAACGCAGCCAAATATAAATAAATAAATTTTTAAAAAAAAGAATTAAGGAAGACAAACAGATAGAAAGACATTTTATGTTCATGAATTGGAAAACGTAACATTGTTAAAATAGCCATTCTACCCAAAACATCTACAGGTTCAATGCAATCCCTAGCGAAATCCCAATGTGGTGCTGGAAAAACTGTATATCCATATGTAAAAGAATAAAATTAAACCCTTATATAACACTGTACAAAAAAATCAATTCAAAATGGATTAAAGATTTGAATGTAAGACTTGAAACTATAAATTCCTAGCAGAAAAGATGGGTAAAACTTCATGACATTGATCTTGGTAATAATTTATTGGTTATGAAACCAAGAGCACAGACAATAAAAGCAAAAATAGGCAAGTGGGAGTACATCAAGCTGAAGCATTTCTATATATCAAAGGAAACAATCAAAGGAGTAAAAAGGCAACATATAGAATGGGAAAATATCTGTAAACCATATATATGATAAGGAGTTAATATCCAAAATATATGAGGAACTCATACAACTCTATATAAAAAAATACAACTTGATTTTTTAAATGGGCAAAGGACTTGAATAGACATATCTCCAAAGAAGATATACAAATGGCCAACAGGTCTGTGGGAAAGTGTTCAACACCACTAATAATAAGGGAAATACAAATAAAAAATAGAATCAACTTTCACCTCACACCTATTAGGATGACCATTACGAAAAACAAACGAACAAAACACACACAAAATAACACATGTTGGCAAGAATGTGAGGAAATTGGAACCCTTGTGCATTATTGGTGGGATGTTCATGGATTGTAAAATGGTGTAGCTGCTATGGAAAACAGTTCCTAAAAATAATTTTTTTAAATTGAAGCAGAGTTGATTTACAGTGTTGTGTTAGTTTCAGGTGCACAGCGAAGTGGTGAATCACTTTTTCAGATTATTTTCCGTTATAGGTTATTACAAGATATTGAATATAGTTGTCTGTGCTATACAGTAGGTATATATAATGAGGATATCCAAAATGTAAGATGATATACCAGTGAAAGACATTCTTGGTAGAAATGTAAAGCTTAATCCTGAGTCTAGAACACATATTGGAGCTCTTGCCTCTCATAATATTTACTTGAAATAATCAAATATATTAACTTAGAGTACATTCCTTCTCATCTTCCAGGAAGTTCTTACTTCCCGCCTCAATCTCCCTCTTCAATTGGAGTAGCTTAGCTTTTATCATTTTATGTGTTAGAGTTCCAAGTAAGGTCCAAGTAAGATTTCCTTTGATGAAGAAAAAAGTCCGTATTTTAAAAAATGACTGAAAATTAGTGGATTCTAGTACCTTCTTTTACAGATGAGACATATAAAGTCCAGCTAGGCTACGACTCGTTGAAGGTCATGTAACTAGTGAGGTAAGGTTGATCCTTGACTCAGAATCTCCACTCTTGCCAATATTCTCTCTGTATGTATGTGATTTTATCTCTATGAATCAAGGTAGGACAAAACAATTGGAAAGTCATTATTATTAAGATAATATAAGACATTATAACAGGTAGTAAGAATGAAAAGACCCATATCCTTTCTCAAGGAGTTCCCATCAATATAATCTAATTGAGTTTGCTTAGTGTTTTGAAAAAGATATGAATGCACAATTACTTACAAAATAATATGAACTGTTTATAGTATGTTTTCTGAAGCATATATAAAGTGATCCGGGAATAAGGGTCAGAGATAATTATTTCTACCAGAAAAGGGATATTCAGGAAATTTTTCAGAGAAGAGTTAACAATTGAAAAGAAAACAGATGTTTAACAGGAAGATTAGGACAGAAGCCCATTCCATGCAAAAGAAACATGAACAAACATATGTATTATTCTCATCATTACATTATGGTGTCTACCAGGAGCTAGGAACTCTATTGTTGCTTTGAATTCTCACAACCACCCAGTAAAGTAAATGTTGTTTTTCCTCAGTCCATAAGTGAACAAACTGAAGTTCAGATAGGGTTAAGGGAGAGATCTACTCCGAATGATACACAGAAGATCCAATTTGGAAAGAGGATACCCCAGAAAAGTTTGCTTTTTTTTTTCCTAGCTGTATTTCCTAGGTCTAGGTTCATATATAGAGACAGCAGCTTTTTATTTTTTTCTAGTACATGACAGGCAAAGTCATGACAGAGGAAATCACTAAGTATACAGAGAAAGCTAATGAGCAGAAGTGCTATCAAAGCTGTTGCACTCATGTCTGCGTACTCTTCCGAAGTCCATTATTCCTCCAGGACAGAGCTGGGCATTGTTTCTCATCGCCTCCATATCATTAATTTTGAACCAGGAGGAACAGGAAAAAGATGACTTCGAGCAAAAAACAAGCAGAAGGGAGAAATTGAACAGAAATTATTTATATAAGTTAGAATAATTCTAAGAACTTCTATAACTATTGACAGTGGTGCAATTAAAAAGAAACAGGAAAAAAGAGATTACAGATTTATCTATCAATATACACAATTTTTCTATACTGGAAGTTGGAAAGTTAACTTCTAAACTGTAAGATTAACTGCGGAGTCTACTATGCGCTAGGAATTCTATTGTTGCTTTAAATTCTCACACACCCTGTAAAGTAAATGTTGTTTTTCCTCGATCTGTAAATGAACAAACTGAAGCTCAGATGGGGTTAAAGGAGAAAAAGAGTTATGTGTTTATTCATCCAACATATAGTTTTGAGTACTTACGAGTTCCATGCATCAGTGTAGTTTCTGGGAATAAAATTGTGAACAAAACACACAAGCAAGCATGTGAGGGTATGTGTGTGGTGGTGGTGATGGAGAATACAATAAATGAAATAAGTATGCAAAATTTAGTATTTAGGTGATGTTAGGAGCTGTGAAAAAGAAATGCATAAGAAAATAGGAAGTATCAGAATGTTTAGGGTAGAAATGATTTTAAGATTTTGAGTAAGGGAATGAAGGAGGATGTGAGAGAAAGAGTAAGAAGAGAGAAAACTAAAAGGTAATGGAGGGCTTCCCTGGTGGTGCAGTGGTTAAGAACCTGCCTGCCAATGCAGGGGACATGGGTTCGAGGCCTAGTCGGGGAAGATCCCACATGTCGCAGAGCAACTAAGCCAGTGTGCCACAACTACTCAGCCTGCACTCTAGAGCCCGTAAGCCATAACTACTGAAGCCCTCACACCTAGAGCTGGTGCTCCACAAGAGAAGTCACCGCAATGAGAAGCCCGCACACCGCAACGAAGAGTAGCCCCTGCTCGCCACAACTAGAGAAAGCATGCACACAGCAACGAAGACCCAATGCAACCAAAAATAAATAAATAATTAATTTTTAAAAATCATATTAAAAAAAAGGTAATGGAATCAGTTCATGTAGTGTTCTTTAGGCCATTATGCCATTATAGTGATTTTATTCCTCAAATAAAATTAATTGATTGTGAGTGAAAATTATATTTTTTTCAATAAAAGCATATTTATTCTGGCCAGGAAAAAAACATAGATGATGATAGATAGATAAATAGATAGATCGATATAGAGACATAGACAGTGGCATAAGAAAGTAAGTCACAATCTTAACATGTTAGATGTGCATGATAATAGAAGAAAATTTCACCCTTTTTTTTTTTTTTTTTTTTTTTTTTTTTTTTTTTTTTTTGCGGTCCGCGGGCCTCTCACGGTTGTGGCCTCTCCCGTTGCGGAGCACAGGCTCCGGACACGCAGGCTCAGCGGCCATGGCTCACGGGCCCAGCAGCTCCGCGGCACACGGGATCCTCCCGGACCGGGGCACGAACCCGCGTCCCCTGCCTCGGCAGGCGGACTCTCAACCACTGTGCCACCAGGGAAGCCCTCACCCATTTTTAAAAGGATTTCAATCAAAGAAATAGCAAACTCATAATTTGGAAAAATCATGATTCAAAATTGAGATGATGTACTCAGTCTAACATGGTAAATTTATAGGAAAATTGCTTCAGGTAAGAATGCAGACAATTGTGTGTAGCAATGTATGTTTGCCTTTTTTAGAGCTCCCTGTTGGGGTCCAAAGAATTAATCTGACATATATCAGATAAAAAAAGGTAGCACATGGAGACATGCCCAGCACTGCTACAGACTCTCAGGTTAATGTAATGAGTCTATAGTTAATGAAATGTCCCCAGTTTCCCAAGTAAAGGCAACACAATCTTTAGGCTGCATTCACAGAGGAAGAATGTGCAGAATGTAGGATGCAACACTTTTGCTTAACTCTGCATTGATCACTGGAGGACTGCGTCTCAGAATGAGAGATCACTCCTCAGTTTCAAATCATCAAGATGGAGTTCATACAGAGCACCCAACATGGCTGGGGAAATTAACTACTCTGTAATGTGAGGCCTGACTAAAGGAATTGAAGATTAAGAAAATAGAACAAGTGATACGTTTAATTATCTAAAAAGCTGTCCTGAAAGAGTGAAAAAAAAAAAAAACCCAACAAAACCTTATTTTGATTGGCCCTAGAAGAATTTAGGCTAATCCAATGTAAATAATAAAGAAGCAGATTTTTGCCTTAATATAAGGAAAATCTTTATAATCACTGGAGTTATCCAATAATGAAGTAGGGTAGCGAAGGTATTTTTTTTTTTTTTTTTTAACATCTTTATTGGGGTGTAATTGCTTTACAATGGTGTGT
Source organism: Lipotes vexillifer (assembly GCF_000442215.2). Classification (NCBI taxonomy): domain Eukaryota; kingdom Metazoa; phylum Chordata; class Mammalia; order Artiodactyla; family Lipotidae; genus Lipotes; species Lipotes vexillifer. Next base: position 496,379 of record NW_006772955.1, on the reverse strand, counting down.
TAGTTTCTGCTTTATAACAGAGTGAGTCAGTTATACATATATATATGTTCCCATATCTCTTCCCTCTTTGTCTCCCTCCCTTCCACCCTCCCTATCCCACCCCTCCAGACAGCCACAAAGAACCGAGCCGGTTTCCCTGTGCCATGCGGCTGCTTCCCACTGGCTATCTACCTTACGTTTGTTAGTATATATATGTCCATGTCTCTCTCTCGCCCTAACACACCTCACCCTTCCCCCTCCCCATATCCTCAAGTCTGTTCTCCAGTAGGTCTCTGTCTTTATTCCTGTTTTACCCCTAGGTTCTTCATAACATTTTTTTTTCTTAAATTCCATATATATGTGTTAGCATACGGTATTTGTCCTTCTCTTTCTGACTTACTTCACTCCGTATGACAGACTCTAGATCTATCCACCTCATTACAAATAGCTCAATTTCGTTTCTTTTTATGGCTGAGTAATATTCCATTGTATATATGTGCCACATCTTCTTTATCCATTCATCCGACGGCGGGCACTTAGGTTGTTTCCATCTCCGGGCTATTGTAAATAGAGCTGCAATGAACATTTTGGTACATGACTCTTTCTGACTTCTGGTTTCCTCAGGGTATATACCTAGTAGTGGGATTGCTGGGTCATATGGTAGTTCTATTTGTAGTTTTTTAAGGAACCTCCATACTGTTCTCCATAGTGGCTGAACCAATTCACATTCCCACCAACAGTGTAGGAGGGTTCCCTTCTCTACACACCCTCTCCAGTGTGGATTTTTATAATCTTTATAATCACTGGAGTTATCCAATAATGAAGTAGGGTAGCGAAGGTATTGATTACCTAGTAACTGAAGATATTAGATCTCGATAAACATTTGGAAGAAATATTGTTAGGCAGGGTTTCTCTAATATGCACATGCATCACCTGCGAATTTTGTTTAAATGAAGATTTTGGAAAAGTAGGGGTGTGATTTTACATTCCTAACGAGCTTCTAGGTGACACCCGTGCTTCTGGTCAGCTGCTCACACTTCGAGTAGCAAACATGTAGAGCAATTAAATACACTTCTTTTGTAGCTTGAAATAGGTGATCTAAATTTGTTTTCAGTCCTGAAACTTTATTAGGCATTGCTGAACATGCTATAAACAAAGCTGCTGTCTGGTTAGGAATTCTCTCCTTCACCCTGACAAAAGCAGAAAATCTTTTGAGGAATCAGCCAGGGTAAGTGAATCACCTTGTCTAAAGAGGAGGAAATCCTGAGTGCACTGTGTGTTAACACACATGCTACATAATTTCTGCCTCCTATATTGACGTTTATGACCAAAATAAAGGTTAAGATGGGTCTTTTTCCTGTAGTCTTTTAGTGATATTCTTTCATTTTTTGTTACTCCTCCGTTGTCTTCCTTAATATTGTTGGAAGTAAAATATTTTACTGAGATATTTGCATTAGAGACATGCCGAATGTGTATATGGATTTTGGCAAATTGCAGGTGGCAGCTGAAATGCTCAAATACTTTTAACATCCAAAGTCTTTAGTTGGAATTTTTTTTCCTTTTATGGTCCAGCTGTAATAAAGACCAATTAAAGCTTTGGCCACTTGGCTGTGGATGGCTAATGACTTATATAAATCTTCTAAACAAGACTGTCTGAGCACAATCCCTTCCTTTAAACATAGAAGATTCTGAACATTATTTAGTTTGACCATAATTAAATCTTTCAGTTCCCTCAAGGCAGTGAGTGTTTTTCCTCTATGTGATTAATTTTGGTTATTTATTTTAACTTCACATAAGGAACATCAAGGAATAGAAGAGTAAACACTTCAAAATAGTGTTCAAAACCTGTCACAGAATAGACATAACAACCAATTATTCTTCCTTTCTCTGTTCTAAGGCTTCAAACAATAGTGGGGAAAATGTTATTATTTCGATAGTATGATTTTCAAATATGAATGATATTATCCAAGCTAAGAATTCCAGTTATCTTCAAAGAAAAAATCTGTACCATCATTTCCAGAAAACTAAAAAGAAATGTTCCAAAAGATCTAAGAAAGGTTCTAGTTCTGACAGAGGTTTCCAGACTAACTAATAGCAAAAATATAAGGTATATTAATTGGCTTCCTCTCAATTACATACAAATCATGATAAATTGGAGTAAGGAACTAAGCTTCAGGCTTTGTGTTTAGGCTAGTGTAACCATTCTGTTTTTAGAATGATAAAAAGGATACTTGACTTGGGAGAATTCAGGTGACTGTTAAACTTGATTCATTTTGTTGGTGGAAAATAAAACTGTATTTCCTCTGGGTTCAGATGTCAATCAATGAAAATACAATCCTTATAAATAAATTATGTCATTACATTACATTACATTATGTCATTTATTCTTTGCCTGCTTCAGAAGGAGACCTGTCACAAAACCATTGTGGAAGATCAATTGTGGTGCAGGCTTGTGAATCAGAAGCACACAATAGTCTCTTTCAAACAGATTCTGAATCAAAAGAGATTTAAGCATTTAGGGCTGGGAAAATATTTCTCACAGAAACAAGTGGGCAAAAGATATTTTGAAAAATAAATAAAACAATCTTTCTATCATAAATTATATTTATTTATACATTAAAATATATAATTATGTATTTATATATTATATAATGTATACACATATATCTATGTGTACACACATGTGTATATGTATATGTACTGCATATGTACATATATACCTACATATTAGCATGCATACATACTTCTGGTGTGTTTATATGCATATGTATACATGTATATATATCACCATGTATGTTCATACATATTTACATGTGTGTGTGTGTGTGTGTGTGTGTGTGTGTGTGTGTGTGTGTGGCTATAGCAGACTTTTTTTTTTTTTTTTTTTCGATACGTGGGCTTCTCACTGTCGTGGCCCCTCCCGTTGCTGGATGTGCAAGCTCAGCGCCCATGGCTCACGGGCCCAGCCGCTCCGCGGCATGTGGGATCCTCCCGGACCGGGGCACGAACCCGCATCCCCCGCATCGGCAGGCGGACTCCCAACCACTGCGCCACCAGGGAGGCCCCAGACTTTTTAACTTTAAATTTTTAACTACAAATTTCAAAAAGCACAAAGTAACTATCAGGCAAACACCAAGTACCATATGCCACCAGAATTACTCAGGGACAGCACAACTCACGTTTTAAAATTAGTTGTGCTGGGATCAAAGATAACAATGGCACACTGAAAAATCAATTTTATTCTAAAGAGTCTCTACTTTAAAAAAAATGTTATCTAGAAAATATTTCAGATTCAGCATTAGCTTGTAATTAATTCACTTTACTGAAGATAACATCCATTGTACAGTCTGGTTAATCTCTGTTTCTACTGCTTAAGACCAACGAAAGAGGAAAAACTGTTATTAAAAGGGTGATACCCAGGAAGCAGGATGGCTTACTTGGAATTATCCCTAATGCTCAATGCTAACAGCAAATCCTCCTTTGACCCAGCCCTTGAGGACGATTATGTATTACTTGATTTGGCATTGGTACCAAATACAAGTTGAAGATCGATACTGAAGATCTTCAGAAAATATGAATTTTAGAATTTTCTATAGGGTAAAAAATACAGGCTGATTCCAATTTCATATGACTCATTTCTGTTATTTTTTTATTCTCCCCTTAAAATATACAGAGTTGTCACAAAAGATTTCAATGACATCAGAGTACATGGTTTGTTGACTACATAGGCTTTTGCAATTTTTATGCTGTCAAATCCACTTATTTTTCTTTTACGAGGTTAGTGTCTCTCTTTGGAATCCCCTCTCTGCCTCAAGACTACACTGTTATATACATTATTTTATAAGACGGTTTTAATTTTAGATATTTGATTAACACACTATGTTTGCATTTTTTCATGTAAATGAAATAGTTTAATTCTAAGTGCATTTAATGTAATTATCATTTACTGCAGTTAATTCTCATTCATTATTCTCAGGCACAGGCTTTAAGCTCCTTTTCCTGTCAACTCTCAGTTTTAATTCTTATGATCTTTTTATGCATTTGGATTTAGTATTTAGATTATCTTCATGTTTTTAAGAAATGTATATTTTGGAAACTCTAGCTTTGGGTAGTGTTTGTTTGTTTGCTTGCTTGTTTTCTTCTGACCAGCATTCATTTCATCTCTCTCTGGTAAAAGCTTCTTCAGCACATTGACTTTCTTCTATGTATCCACCTTCCCTGCCCTAACTCACTATTGCGTTCAGTTGTGTTGCTTTTCTCAAAGACTCTAGCCATCTCTTCACTTAGATATAGATGTGTCATAGGCCACACAATCTTTAACTTAGAAATTTGAGCTTTTATGGACAAAATTAGATTGGAACCTGAGAGATCAGATCCATTGCACTTGGAGCACTTTGAAGATGCTCTCATTAGTTATGTCGTTCTAGATTTCTGATCCTGTTCCAATATCATATCTCTCTGATGCCAGGATCTTCAGTTTGTCCTTCATTGTCGGGCTACCCTCACTTAATTTCCTTCCAAGAAACCCCCTCCTTTTTCCAAGTAATTAGTCTTTTTTTTTTTTTTTGTCCTGCAACAAAATAATTTTCATAGGCATGTAAGGTATAAACTCTTCATGGATTGGTGATCATGTTTTTAGTTCTGTTTCAGCTGTGATTTTTTTCGCATTGTGACCAAGATTCCTATTTATGCCCTAACAGCTGTTTACATATGAATGTTTAGTCATATGCCCTCACAGGTACACTCATATGACTGTTTTAGTCAATAGAATTCAAGTATCACTAGTACGTGCTATAGAGAAATGTACTTAAAGGGAAGTTATTATGGGCTAAACTGCATGCCCCCAAAATTTATATTTTGAAGTCCTTAGCCCTAGTATCTCAAAATGTAACCATATTTGAAGATAGGTCTTTAAAGAGGTAATTAAGATAAAATGAGGTCTTTAGGGTAGGCCCTAAATAAATATGATTATTGTCCTTATAAGAAGGGATTAGAACACAAAAAAAGCATCTGAAGGCAAAGGAAAAAAGATAGCCATCTACAGGCCAAGAAGAGAGACCTTAGAATGAAATCAACCCTGCCAACACTTTGATCTTGGACTTTAAACCTCTACATCTGTGAGAAAAAAAATTTCTGTTGTTTAAGCCACCCAGTCTGTGATACTTTGTTATGAAAGCCCTAGAACACAAATACAGCAGGGGTGTGACTTTAATTACTCTTTGCTGAAATGTGGAAGCCACGACTAGAGCTTGCATTGCCCTCTTGAACCAAAAGGTGGTAGCTGCATATACAAGATGTGCAAGGAAGAAGAATGATAGTAAGTTGTGTAATGATTAACGTAATGGGCAGCAGAAACTTAAAAAGCTCTTTGATTCTGGCTAATTTTTCATGGTATCCCTAGAATGGACATGGTTGGTCAGTCTATTGCACTTTCACTTGAAAGTCCGTAGTCTGGTGAACATAAGTCCTATTTCAAATGATCAGAGTAGAGACTTCTGGCTCCTGTACCATTTTCCATGCTTGAATCAGTTTACAAAGTCATAAAGAAAGGGAGGATGAGTACCATTGAGGAAGAAGTGCAGTCCTGCCAAAAAAGTTATTCTATAAATCTTTCTTCTAGTCTTTCCCCAGTGAATCTTCATCATATTATCAGGGTGGCTGTGTATTGGGGAAGGACAAATAACAAGGTTTCAGAGATTATCAGGCATTGGCTTTGAACTAACACTAATTCCTGAAATTAAAATGTGCCACCGTGGTACACCAGCCAGTGTAGGGTGGTACAAATAGGAGTTGCGTGAGTAATGGAGTTGCCTCAGGACCACTGCATACTGGGTATAGTAGGACCCCAAACCCACGCCATAGTTAATTTTTCAATTCCAGTGTGAACAGTTGGAACACATATACCTAGCAATTAGCAGAAACCCCTCTTTGGTTACCTGACCTGTGGAGTAAGGGTTACTATGGTAGAAAAGGACGTATGGAAGCCCTTAGATTTGTCTCTACCAAAATAGCAAACCAAAAGCAATGCTGCCTTCCTAGAAAGATTAGGAGATTAATTTCACCATCAGAAACTTGAATTATGCAGGGTTGGTGATTCCAATCACATTCCAATTCCACTTGCTTCTTTTCTTGCGCCAAAGACAAATGGATCGTGGAGGAAGTGAGTGAGTTATTTTAAACTTAATTGGGTGGTGACTTCAATTTCAGCTGCTGCTCCAGATGTCATTTCTTTTCTGGAGCAAATCAACACATCCTAGCACCTGATATTCAAGTATTGATCTAGTGAATGCTTTTTTTCTCTGCCTGTGAGTAGGGACACCAGAGACAGTTTGCATAGAGCTAGCAGATCCAATACCATAGCTTCATTCTCTTGCCCAGAGCTGTACCAGTTATACCATAAAATAAGCCATGGGGGCATTGATCCCTTCTCTATTCCATATGTCATGTGTATTCATCATATTGATGATGTCATGCAGATTGTAGTTCGTGAGCCAGAAGTAATAACAAGCCTAAATACCTTTATAAGATGTGTACTTAAAAGTAGGAAATAAATATAGAGAAATTCAATGGCCTTTCACATCCATAAAGTTTCTAAATATATATATGCACACATATATATAATTATATGTTTATTATATTATAAATATATCTCTTCTAAGGTGAAGGGCAGCACAATACTTAGTGAACCTCTTTGAATTTTGGAGGACTATACACCCTTATTGGGCATGCTATTCCAGCCCATTTACCAAGAAACCCAAAAAGCTGCCACTTCTAAGTGGGACTCCAAGCAAGAAAAGTCTTATTAATGGGTCTTGGCTTCTGGACAAGCTATTATGATACAGGGGCCATATGGACTCTGGAGATGATGATAATTTTTGAAGTCTATGTATTGAATAGGAATGCTGTCTGGAGCCTTTGGTGGGCCCCTGTGTGGTGATCATAACACAGGGCTTTAGGATTTGGAGCAAAGCTATTCCATCCTCTCTATATAACTATACCATAGACAAGCAGTTTCTGACTTACATGGTCTTAGGAAAGGTGGAAAGCTTTCCATGGCCTACTAAATTATCATGTGACCTGACCTCCCTACCCAGGTAACCTGATGCCCAAGGTGTAATGTGGGGCATGCCCAGCAACACTCCATCTAGTGGGAGTGGAATATTTCAGATCAGGCTCAAGCAGATCTTAAATGCATTAGCAACTGGATTCATTTCTGTGGCTGCTGTTCCTGCTATATCTTCTTTTGTAATTCTATGACACCTATATTTCTTCCCTATTTTCAGCTGTAGCTATTGCTGGTTATAACTCGTTATAACTGTTTAGAGCACTTACACAAAGCTTGTGAGAGAATTACAAAGGAAGCCAAAGGCACCCACTTTGCATTTATAAAGACCTATACAATTAAAAAGATAAGATACAAATACGTGCATTTTCCTTTACACGGAACTGGTGTTTCAAAATAGTCAATATATTTTTATTGTTCTATTTTCAGCAAAACACTCACAAAAAATAGCAGTCATCCCTTCTTGCAATGTCTATCTTTCCCACCAGCCTCCAGAATTTTCTAGGTCTACATTATTTAGTAAAGACAAGCGTAATATGAATCAAGTCTTATATTATAAAAACAAATACACACATGCCTACACACACATCCAGTACATGTCCAAGCATAATAGAGCTTGAAATACAAAATATGACAGATTATAACTCAGGACATATAATCTATCCATAAAAACAAAAACTATTATTCTATCCATTATGTGAAAATACGATATCTAACATTTTTGTTCAAGATGGAAAATCTATAAACAAAGATAAGCAGTGTGCCCCATCTTGTGGATGAATTTTCCATGAACACAGCAGGTTGCACCTCCATCCCCCCACATTTTGAACAAAGGATCAGGCTGTCTCTACTGAGAAGTAACCTATATCCTGGACCTTACCATCTACTTCTCACCCAAATGTAAGCTTGCAGGTCCCAGTTTTTCAGAGTTCCCCTCTCTAGTTATCAATGTAGCCAATATGATAAAGCTGTCTGGGATAGAGGAGATGGCTCAGGCATTTTCTTCAGAGCAATCAAGGCTGGGTTACTAAGATACTGGAGTGCAGCCCAGGCATCAAGAACTTCAGACCCATGTTATAAAGTGATTCAATGCAGGTATAGGTTTGATTACAATTTGGAATCAAAGATGTTGACATCAGAATCTGAAGTAATGCTCTGGGATAACAGAAGTATGAGGCAAAGAAAGTTGGGGGTCAGAATTTTGCAATCACATAAATCTCCCAAACACATGAATTGTTTTTAAAATGAGTACAAGAAGCTCAAATTAAATGGTGTAGCTTAAAAATTCCAAAAGTATAGGCTTCCCTTGGTGTAAGGAGAATGCTTAGGACTACTACTTAATCTTCTGTATTTAATATTTTCTCCTCATAAAATTAGCTCATTTCATCTAACCATTAATCCTTCTATTTAGATACTATTTTCATTATTCCAACTCTACCAGCAAGGAAATTAAGGCAGAGAGAGTCCACCTAACTTGCAAAGATTACAAACCTAATAATAAAGGCTTGGAATCTTGATTCAAATGCAAAAATGCCAGCTCCATAGTGTGTGCACTTAACCATTCTGCTAATTCATGTTTAACTATGTTTTAATGATTTCAGTGGTTTAGGATCAATAATACTTTTGCCTTTTCTGTTAGATAGTACAAGGCTGAAAACAGGTTCCTGTAAGATGAAAGGAGTAATAAATGATGAAAAATAGAGAACTTAGAAGCAAAAGAGATAGATGGAATGGAAGTGCTCCCCAAAATCTGATACAGTCAAGAGTTTAAAGGATATGTGATTGACCCCTGTTTCTTTTGTTGTTGTTGTTTTGTTTTTTTTGTTTTTTTGCGGTACGCGGGCCTCACTGTTGTGGCCTCTCCCGTTGCGGAGCACAGGTTCCGGACGCGCAGGCTCAGCGGCCATGGCTCACGGGCCCAGCCGCTCCGCGGCATGTGGGATTTTCCCGGACCGGGGCACGAACCCGTGTCCCCTGCATCGGCAGGCGGACTCTCAACCACTGCGCCACCAGGGAAGCCCTGTTTCTTAATAGAGAAATATTATGGTAACATATAGACTTGCCCTCCATGCAGATCTGTATTGAAGTCATATGTATGTTCAAATAGTTTGATTTCTTAGACATCTAACAATTCTTTTAAAAAATATCTTTTTATTGTGTTAAAATACACATGACATAAACGTACTGACTCTTGGAAACCATTTTTCTCATTTGCAAGGTGAAAACAAAACTATCTACCTTGCTTAATTAAAAGCTGGATAAGATGCATGGTAAATTCAATGTTTGTAATAAATGATAATTCTTTTCTACTTTTCAAGATGTTTTAATGGAAATCACTATACAAACAAATATAACAAGCTGTCTCAACATGAGCTCGTATTTTTATTCACACTCAAAGAAGATGCTAAAACAGACATAAAGGAAAATACGCAAAGCTGTCACATGTCTTTCTAAATTCCACTGTTTTAAAGTACAGGGACTGGTAGATGAGAAAATGTTTACTTGAACGTCAATTTGGACTGCAAAGAAACAGAGGTAATAATCACTTTGACTCAGGCAGTGATAGGAAGCCCTCTATTTATACAAATGAGGACACTGAAACCCAGCAAATCTGAGGGAATTGCCTGGTCTCACAGCTATTTAGCTATAAAGGCAGGATTTGAATAGCAGTATCTGGGATGCATGTGGTGTGATTTTTTTTTTTAACTAAATACTCAAACTATATACCAGATGATAACTTCTTTGCAGTAAAAGCTACAGTTAAAAAAAAAAATAGAGGGCTAACAAATAAATACACTAAATTTATAAAACAGGAATAAAACAAAAACCAAACTTTTTCACATGTGGAAATATTTTAAGTGGAGAATTAGCTGCATAAACTCCATGGATACTCCCCTGCTTCATGTTGTCACATAATTAAGGTCATTTTTATTCATGAATGCCCTTTACATGACTAACACTCTTTATATAGACACATAATAATAACAATAATAGTAATAATAATAGTTATTCCCAAAAATATAACCAAATACACAGATAAGCAAAGACAATCTGCCTCCATACATTTATTCATCAAAAAAAAAAAAAAAAAAAAAAAGAGAGAGAGAAAGACAGAGACACAGGGAGGGACAATTGTGAATTTTAGAGAATTATTCACAATTCCAAAAATGTTCCATGTGTATCTTACCTGAGTCCTTGGTACATACTGTTTCCATTGCTACTTGTCCTTGTTTGAATGAGTGGTTAACAATGCAGTTTTCCTATCTGATCTATCACTGATGCTTAAAAGTTACTTCCTCTGTATAGCTTTCCTCACTCTTAACCCCCAGTAAGCAGCTGAATTTCAGGAACCTTACCAATTAATCTTGTCTCCCTACAGCTACTAGTTAGCACCATGCCTAGAACCTAGTAAATAACAAAAATCTTTTCTAATTGAAAAGTACTTTATATAAATCAAGCTACATATTGTCAATAAAATAATTTAGTTTTAGGGTGAAATTGAATATGTTAGTGTTTGTTTCATTGATAGTCAATTTTATGATTATTAAACTGATACAAAAGGTTTCATGTCACTCTAAAACAGAGCTATCATGAAATATGAACTATTATTAAAGAACTAGATTCAGACATGTGATTAGATTCAAAATAGCAGTACCAAAAGAAACTGGTGAACTAATTTGTTTAAGTGTGCAATTCACTACAAACTCATACATATACACATGCATGCATACATATATATATAACATGTATGTGTATATATTTATAATTACATAAAAATGACAAAATTATCTAGAAAATGCACATATATGTTTTATTTACATTGCCTCACTTATCTAGAAAACATTTGCAGCCACATAAATTTCCTGAAACAGATATCAAATCCAGAAGGAAAGAAAAATATCTTCTGAAGAGTTATGAGGACTCTACACTAAAATTTATGCACTTTACTTATAGAAGAATTTATTAAGACTCTTCAGGTAAAATCTTTTTAGCCTTTTTCTAGAAATAATTCTAAAACATACGGCCATTTGTTTTCTCAGCCCAGGGAAGATTAAAATGTAGGCAATTATACTGTTAATGGCAAGAAGTGAAAATTGACTGTAGCAGACAGAACAGAACCTTGGGTGTTCCCTGGTGGTCTAGTGGTTAGGATTTGGCGCTTTCGCTGCCGTTGGCCAGGGTTCAATCCCTGGTCTGGGAACTGAGATCCCGCAAGCCGAAAAAAGCAAACAAACAAAAACATCTAAAAAACCTTAATGTGAGAGAAATAGAGACAGAGATAGAGACAGAGATAGAGCAGTGACAGTGAGAGAGCTGAGGAATAGAAAAAAGGAAGGCAGAAAGTATAGGAGGGAGGGAGCAATAGAAGGAAGGAAGGAGGAAAGGAAGGGAAAAAGAAACGAAATATTTAAGGAATCAGCAGAATAAGGTCTTAAATGAAAAGTAAAGCAGCTTGGACCATGTAGAGAATGGCCAATAATGCTGGTGTAGTGGAGGAAAAACTTTTCCTTGCTCCTCCTAAGGATTAGTTTCTGGAGTTCTGTGAATTAAACAGATAACAGACAAAGTAACAGGAGAAGAGACATGCACATATATTAATTTTTAATTTTACATGCCCAGGGACATCACAGAAAGAACTGACTACCCAAAGGAGCAGTGAGATTTGACAGCATATATAACATCTTAAGAGAAAGAAAAGGGGGAAAAAGGCCACTTAAAGGAGAGTAAGTGAAATTTAGGAAAGAGAAATGAATCCTTAGGAGAATAGATGGGAGCTAGGACATTTGTGTCCATATCTCTCTGGGCGTGATGCCTTCTTCTCTCCTCTCCTGTGATAAGACGCAATCTTCCCTGGGGAATAAAACCCTAGGGGTGGGAATTTAGGACAACTGAGTTCTTTTGGGGGGAAATCTGTTTTTAGGTAGATAAGGAAACTTCAGAGAAAGCATCATCTTGCATTTGTTGATAATCAGGTGTCTTCAGCTCAAAATAATTTTTATGCCATTGTGGCAAAATCTGGACCCTTTCATTTGGCAGCTCAGTGATTCCTGTGAACATTGTCAGTTGCTGTAGAATATACTGAAGCTCCTGATGGGTCTATGTCAAGTAATCAAGGGAGAGAACTTTAATCAATGTGTTTTGCTTAGAAAGATGAAGCATACGGTTATAATTAAAAAGGAACTTTCAAAACCAAAGTGATTAAATGTTTTGGTGATTAAACATTTAAGATGAAATTACAATCTAATAATATTTGGATAACTAATGTAGTGGTTAGCAAACGCACATATGTGTTTTCACCTAATATGTTACTTATTGCTTATTTGTGTATGAAAGTATTTAGTATAAGTCCAATCCTATTATAAGGTTTTCTATAACACACACACAAAGCTTTCAAATATTATCTATTTAATGCTATGCATACTCAACTACAATAAAAGGAAAAAGGCTGTGTGTGATTAATATGAGTATATCCATTTATAAAACCAAAAGTTTTCTGGATGACTTACGCAAACTCAGCATGGCTATCAACCTATTGAAACCTTTCCGTAAGTGACATAAGTCATAGGTCAAACTCAAAATCCACCAATCTTTCCAGGCAGTGAAGTGGAAGCTAAAGCCAGGTGTAATAGCTCCTTTGTCTTGTTTACAAGTGTTTATGCCATACTTCGAAGCTTGTTAAAATCCAGGAGCATCTTTGAGAACAAAAGCAGATGTTTACCTCTTCTGCTAGAAATTGATTGCTCTTATATATTGTCATTTTCTTCAGATACCTTCCTTTTATCCTTGAATAAATTATGGCCTGAAATATTAGCATCAACCTACAGATTCTAAAACTATGCAGAGTAGGAAGTAAGAATTCTAAAATGGAATTCTGAATTGAAGAGCAATGGACTCTGATAGGAGTATTATTTAGAATATACTTGATTTAAATGACAAGTTCCCCCTTATCAACTTGTGAAAGTATAGTGTTGGCCGCCCTTCATCCATCTGCAATTTTGTGTTTCCTGTTTAACTCCCAAGAGAGTCATTGCTCTCTGAATGTTTCATATTTCTTTCTCAGGAAAAAGAAAATACTTCATAGTCTTCATGCTCAACAAATTTCTTTACTAAATACCCAGAGGACTTGCCTCTTTATTGGAACCTGGACATTCACCTTGTAAGATCACTATATTCATTAATTCATCATGCAAGTAGAATTGTACCATAGTACTTTTTAAATCAAAACAGCAATCAACTAGGAAAGAACTGGGAATAATTCTATCTTAAATATCTAGAAAGATACAGTAACTATTAATTGTCCTTTCATCACCTGGAATCAAACTGTTACATTCATTCAGTGAACCTTTTTGAGAATGTCCTTCTGTTAATTTCTGTGTTGAACCCTGGAGTTATAACAATGAACAGGAGAATACTATTCTTACCCTCTCAGAGCTTGCAGTACAAAGGGAACTGAGAAAAAATTAGATGTTACACAAGTCACCAGCCAATTATTAGTAGCTTTGGTGAGCTCTCTAATGAGGAAAAGAAAGTCATACGGATTATATGATAAAGTTTCTGGTTCAGGAGAACCTTACAGAATAAAGTCAAATTTAAGATAAGACATAAGATGAATTAGTTGGGAAAGTGTTGCAGACAGAGAAAAAAGCCTATATTCAGGCCCTGGGGTGAGAAAATCTTGAGAGAATTGAAGGACAATATTAAAATTGGAGTAATTTGATCACAGAGAATTAAGTGAGGGGCAGCTGTAGCAGAAAAAATGGTGAAGACTGGCCTTTAGAAGGAAAGCAATTGGAAACCACAGAGAGGATTTAAGCAGAGTCTGGTGTTGAGAGCAGATAGTAGGAGGATGCAGTAGAGGCAGTGAGACAAGTTTGTAGGCTATCCGTTCATCTATAAATGAGATGATGATATCTTAGCCTTTAGGCAATAGCTGAGATACATAAATACATTCAAGACATAGTTACAAATATAATTGCTAGGATATGATCACTGACTAGAGAGGGTGGTCAGAATGTAAAAAAAGAATAATAATATCAAGGACAATTTCCAGGTTTCTAGCTTGAGCAAATGAGTGGATAATGATCATGTTAAAAACAAATTTTTAAAGCTGTGAGAGATATAGACAAATAATTGAATTGCCAAAGCAGACTCATAAGAATTAAAGATCCTAGAGCAATATTTATTCTAATTTCAAAGATACCACTAATGGAGAGGCGCAGGTGAATCAGAGAAGAGACAGGATATCAGCACTGTTTATAGTTTATGTCTTGGCAAGTTAAGACGTTCTCTGATGCTTATTTAACAAAAGAAGGCTCCGAGTGTGTGGTTGTGTGTGTGTGTGTGTGTGTGTGTGTGTGTGTGTGTGTGTCTCACACAAAAAGGAAAACATTTTGCTTATAAGATAACGAAATATGCCATCATGCCATCTCGGACTTCTCTGGTGGCACAGTGGTTAAGAATCTGCCTGCCAATGCAGGGGACGTGGGTTCGATCCCTGGTCCAGGAAGATCCCACATGCCGCGGAGCAACTAAGCCCGTGTGCCACAACTGTTGAGCCTGTGCTCTAGAGCCGGTGAGCCACAACTACTGAGGCTGCATGCTGCAACTGCTGAAGCCTGGGGGCCTAGAGCCCATGCTCCACAAAAAGAGAAGTACGCACACTGCAATGAAGAGTAGCCCCCGCTTGCTGCAACTAGAGAAAGCCCACACAGCAATGAAGACCCAAAGCAGCCAAAAACAAATAAATAAATAAATAAATAAATTTATTTTAAAAATGTATGCTCTTTCACTCTGATATTTAAACAGCATGCATGGCCCAGATTCCAAGACTTCTTTTTTGTTTTTATTTGTTTGTATAGCTATAAGCAATCCTAGATGAACCAGATATAGCTTACTAAAAATATTCCATAGATGTGCACCCTTCTGGTAGTACATAGCATTTGTGTCTTTACCAAGAAATCTTCCATGTGCATATTCAAGAGCAATTGACCAGGTTATTTTTCTTTCTTGATATTCCCCAAAACAAAGGCAATCAGTGGCAGTCCTGCTAATTCTTTCTCACCCTCTGTGCCTAAGAACCTTAGAAAGTATTTCTGTTGCTGCTTTCCTAAAGAGCATATACTGGAAAAAATGAAGACCTATTTAAACTGTGCCACAGCATTAAAATTTTGTATAATATGCTTTCAGGTGCACCGTCATTAATTGCTACAATAACCCTGTGCAAAATGTAGTATTATCATTTTACAAAAGAGGACTCTGACACCTAGGGAGGTTAAGTAACTTATCCCAAGGAATTAAGTTGTAGAGATGATTCTTAAATCCATTTCTGACTCCAAATTCGATATTCTTTTCTCTGTACTATACTGCCTCCATGCTTGTTGTAAATGGTACATTTAAAGCCTAACTAAAGAAATATAAATGTAGCATTATATTTATTTGGGGATTGATTTAGATGCATTTGAAAGAAAAATATCTTAAGTGCCTAGTTTTATTTTATTTCAATTGCGTTTCAAGAATCAAGAAGCTGTAACTTATTTGTGCACTGAAGGGCTTATTCACAATTATTTTCAACTTGCATAAAAACTTGCATTTAGAGCACATTATATGAATTAGTGAAAAAGATAAGAAAATATATAAATGGAATCTTATGTGCTAAGGACTATATTATAATGCTTTTTGCTAATTGTGTGATTGCAAATTCATCTCTAAGTTTCCATCTATCATCATTCCTATAAAGAGGTTTTTGTTTGTTTGTTTTTAATAACAAATAATCTCTATGTACCAATCAGTAAAATCCAAATACGCAGAATTCTACAGTAAAGGTTCTGGTAACCCAATTTCCAGCTTGCGTCCACCATCAACAAGCAATTTTCTGACACAAGGTGAGTGTCTTACAATTCAATTCAACTCTGACATTATCTACCTGGCGATAGAATCAGATCCTTCGGGTTAAGGGCTCAGTCCGACAAGACTGCCTGCTCCCCACACTTCAGAGCCCAGTCACAAGTCCAAGCTGTCACCTGGGCTTCTGACTGACCAGCTACAGAAAGGAGATTTTAATAACCACCTCCTTGGTTTCGATTAATTTGCTAGAGCAGTTCATAGCACTCAGGGAACATTTTGCTTACTAGATTTACCAGTTTATTATGACAGGATATAACTCAGGAACAACCAGATGCATAGGGCAAGGCATGGGGTGTTGGGGAGGAAAAATTTTACCTCTACCTTTCTAGGGTCTTTGGCTGGTCTAATAATCAAATCAACATAAGACAGATTAACAAGAGAAAAATAAATTTAATTACATACACAAGGGAGTGCCACAAAGACAATCAGACTTAAGGACAGGTCAGGCATTGAGGCTTATATGCCATCCTGAGCTAAGGAATGGGATAGGGGCCTGGGCCTCCAGAGGGGAAGAGGATAATTCACAGGATAATAAGAGGAGCAGATGTCTGGTAATTAGATGATTGCTCTAACATACAAATAAGTCATTCACATTAAAGAAAAAGTTATCTCTGTTAAAATAGCTCTCTTCCTGGTCCAATCTCCCTATCTAAATTATTTAAGGTAGTTAAGAGAGAGGTAAAATTTTTCTTGAGTTTGCGGGGTCTTGATTGCTTTCACCGCAAAATGGTTCTTATGCCAAAGGGACCTATTTTGGGGTGGTAAATTTGACTTTCCTTCATGGTGAAAGGGTACAGAGTTTCTATGCCCTCTCTGTGCATGCCACTCTCCCCAAATCTCCATGTGTCCACCAATCTGGAGGTTTCCCAACACATTTTGGGTTTTTCAGAAGGCTTCATTACATAGGTATAATTGATTAATTCATCTGCCTTTGGCAATTGGTTCCAACATTCTAATCACATGGCTGTTTCTCCTGGCAACCAGCCACCATCCTTAAGTGTGGTCCAAAAGTCACCTCCTTCACATAAAAAAAAAAATCTTTAATGCTCTCAATACTTAGGAAATGCCAAGAGCTTTCGGAGCTCTGTGCCAGAAACAAAGACAATGACCAAATATATATATATTTTGTTGTAAATTGCAATATTACACAGTTTTTTATAGTGCTTTTCTCTAAGCAAGCTCTTTAGACCGATATAATCATCAGCGACTTTACAGAAGAAAGAGCAATCAACTATTTCTCTGAAAGACAGATTTTGTGTAATGTTTAGACTTGTAACAAGAGTCTGGAGGGTTCAAATTATGCTTAAACCAGTTGTCCCAGGGCCTCCCAGGAGCAGTTTAACAGCTCCGTTATTCATAGTCAAGGACTCCAATACAGATTTCAAACTAAGGAAGTCCTTTCAGGATAGATCCCTCCTTCTCTACAGAAGAAAGCAAAAACTTTCTTCTACCCCATATATGCATATATAGTATAACCTCTGACAATCCTCCCAAGAAACACACACACACACACACACACACACACACACACTTCCCTTTCCAATAGTGCCTGTGGAATGAGCATATCTACTTTCACTCTATGAACAAGGATCCATTTGCAGGGTAAATTCTCAGGGACATGTCTTTGTTTTGTCTTCCTTGGACTGTACTCAGTTTATGCAGCAGTTAGACATTTCCTCCAGCTTTGTCCTTGCATCTCAAACTTCTGGCACTGACAATGGGAAGACATTAGCCCTTTTCCAGTTAATTATATTTTATCCCTCAAAAATATAATTAAGATGGCAAACTAAAATGACCATAATTGGTACTAGAAATTACTTAATTAAGTAAGAAACCAACAAAGCAAGGAATGAAAAGCAAGAACAAGCTAATTAAACACCATTATAACCAAAAACTGCCAAGGAATCTGGAGTGTACAGATTACTGTTGAGAAATGTTGCTTGTGATGTGGTTCAGGACATGCTACATCAAAATATGGCTCTTTGGCATATTGAAACTTCAAGCTAAAGGAATTTGAGAAATGGCATGTGAAGGAAGGACTTCCTGACCTTCCCCAAAGTCAGGTCATAAAAGCTAGGAAGGACTTTCTGAAAATCTTTTGAAGCAGTCATAAAAGCTTCACGTGAGAGGTGACCTTCCTATACCTGAAGGAAAGGAGCATTCTTATCTCTGAAGATGGATACAGAGAGGAGTCTGATGAGCAACCCTGCTAAGTAAGTCAGCCCCAGTTGACTACACTTAGCACATACTCTGTTCTATCATGTCTTTCCAGGACGTTCCACACCTCATCAAAACTCTCATAAAAGCATTCAGGTTTTTTTGTTTGTTTGTTTGTTTGTTCGTTTTTGCGGTACGCGGGCTTCTCACTGTTATGGCCTCTCCCGCTGCGGAGCACAGGCTCCGGACGCGCAGGCTCAGCGGCCATGGCTCACGGGCCCAGCCGCTTTGCTGCATAAGGGATCTTCCCGGACCGGGTCACAAACCTGTGTCCCCTGCATCAGCAGGCAGACTCCCAACCACTGCGCCACCAGGGAAGCCCAGCATTCACATTTAACTGTGTCTTTGGATCTTCATTTCCTCATGAAGGCTCCCATGTTACATAAAAATTACATTAAATAGATTTGTATGCTTTTCTCTCATTAATTGTCCTTTTGTTCCAAGGGTCCCAGTAAAGAATTGAAAATAGTAGAGGGAAAAATATTTTTCCTCCCTTAGAGTTTCTGGTGACGACAGAGGGATGACCAGGACAGCCCACTTGCTCTGGGGCCTCCAGATGGGATCCTGAGAAAACTAGCAAAAGGCTGTGAATGGTAAGAATTCTTACCTCAAGGTCATCTCTCCTGGATCTCTGCCCGTGGTACCCAGTGCGAGGGAAAGGTAAAAATTATATGTTGTCGCTTCCTTTCGAATTTAGACTAGAAGGAGAAAAACATTTGTAAAAATTAGTTCTTTGAATTGTGACTTTGGTTAAATTTGGCTTTGGGGTACCCACTGGTTATTGATATTTTTCTTCCCCTCTCAGGCACAACTATTGCTTTCCTGTTTGTTTATTTCGTGTGTGTGTCCTGAAAGCTTGGCATGGCTTTCTGCCTCTCAGAGCAGACAGTTTGTCAGTTCTTGTGTTTAAGAGATCAGCCATCAGGTTTGGGACCCCAAGAATATGGTCAGACAGAGATTTGGGGTGCACCTCAATAGCAGCTAATATACTACTGACCATTGCCAGCTCTCAAGGGGGATTTTCTAAGTCTTTCTTTATGCTACCTTTAGGAGTGGTTTTGAATCCTAGGAGGATTGCTTCTTTTGTACCCTCTTTGGGGAAGTCCTTGCATCAATTGTCAAATAATAAAATGCTATTAGCTTTGGTTTTGAGTCACTCAATACATATACCTTGGTTTTAGAAAAAGAGTTCAATACTGCCAGGAATATGTACTGTTTGTCCTAAATCCCAATTATAAGATTTTTGAAAGAATGTGTATGTATGTATGTGTGTATATATACATATGAGTTCTACGTTCAGAAGTTGGCCTAACTGGAAGCTGATATTCAGAGATTAACAGGAGCTATTTTTAAAAGGAATCTCTGTCCTCTTTATTTGATTCTGCTCTTCCCATGGGAAATTCTCAGTTGACTAAAACCCCCTTCTCAAACCCCTGCTGACTCTATGTTCTTTCTGGCAATTTTATCCACCTATTTCTTGTTGGCATGATTTCACTGAGGGTAATTTTGAACTTCACTGCCTTCTTTGGGAAACTTAAGATCCCCCCAAACTGACTACCGTAAGACCTCTTCCTTCTCATTGCTTCTTCTCTTCCTTCTCCCTTTTGCCACCTTAGAGCTTCCATTCAGTTCTCTTGAATCCTTGGATATGTCCCCCTTCAAGCCCCTACCTCCTTCATCCCTCGGTCTCTTCCTGCCATATCTTTTCCTTCCCACTTCTGTCCCTCAGCTCCCTACATTCACTTTAACCCATACCCTCCATCAGGGGGGTGTGTGTGTGTGTGTGTGTGTGTGTGTGTGTGTGTGTGTGTGTGTGTTTTTGCGGTACGCGGGCCTCTCGCTGCTGTGGCCTCTCCCATTGCAGAGCACGGGCTCCGGACGCGCAGGCTCAGTGGCCATGGCTCACGGGCCCAGCCACTCCGCGGCATGTGGGATCTTCCCAGACGGGGGCACGAACCCGTGTCCCCTGTATCGGCAGGCGGACTCTCAACCACTGCGCCACCAGGGAAGCCCAGGGGTTTTTAAGAAACTTCTGAACACAACTACCTGAAGCTGAACAAGAAAAAGGCTAATTGGAAATAGATTGGATATTTTATCTACTTAGATAGCTTTAGAGACATTCAGACAGCTGTTAGGTGTCACCTCGGTCACTTGCCTAGAAGGTTGTCCACAGCCTCTATAGATTACATATCAGCAAAAAAATCTTAAAAGCCTTCTCTACAAATATTGGTAAAAAGCATTAGCCCTGCTACTGAGTAGGCAATTTTAACTTGTCCCATTTACTAGGAACACAATTCAGATAACAATGTAAACTGGTTATAAACCAGTGAGTTTGTATTATTGTGTTTTATTGACTCATGGTTACAGTTTAAAAATGAAAACCATAAGATCTCTGCATCTGTCTGTATGTTTATGTATGTCTCTATATATGTATGTTATAGATGAGTGGTATTTTTCTATCTGCAAATGGTATCACCAAATTAAGTTATGAAATACATTAAAGGAGTTTCATTTAATTGGCTAAAAAATAAATGAGCACTTATATAAATTATTTCTAGAACACTTGGAAATGTAGAAACTACCCGCCATTTTTTTAAGTTTACATGGCCTGAGATAATCTGTGATGAATAAAGCTAGTTTTAAAATTGTCAGTAAAATTAAAAAACAGGCATGTCTCCAATGTTAGCATTAAGTATAATGAAGACATATTTTTTTCTACCCAGGTAAACTAATCAAACAAGTTTATGATACCTCTATAAGATACTGAAAACTATAAAACTATAAATCCAACCTAAAAGCAAAGTGTACAATAAAAATTAATTGCTTCATGCATGTCAAAAACAGCAGTTAAAAAAAAAAGTAAGAACTATATGTTTAACTTTCTAGGTTCTTTGCTTCTGTGATATTTTTGATACTTGCCTGGTTTGTCAACAAGAAAGGTAACTAAGGATGAAGACTAGCTTTGTTTAATGTCTCATGAAATTTGCATGAGTAATTCAAGCATAATTGTTAAGAACAAGTGAAGTAAATAGATATAAGTGGGTTAACAGCTTATAAATGAGCTTTTCAACAATAATTATGTTTTATAATGTCTACTTAAAAGTCATTTCAAAAACCTTTTTGATAACTTGAAACCTTAAAGTTACATATACAAAATTAAATTAAATAATGAATATTCACTGAATATCTAGATCATTTCTAAATAAGACAAAATACTGCAACATTAATTTCTGAATATGAATTTAAGTTTATCTACTTTTGGCTTTCTAGTACAGAGGAACTGAAGATATTTTGGCCTATTAATAATATCTTCTGTAATTCACAATTGCATGCTTCCTAGTTTTCACTGAAAATTAATATTACTAAGAATTAAAAATTTCACTTACTTATGTAAATGAAACCAGTAGAAACCACAAGGATGAAGGAAAAAAACTCCGTATGTAAAGTATACAAGGAAAGCAGAATG
The DNA here is from genome assembly GCF_000442215.2 of Lipotes vexillifer. Taxonomy (NCBI): domain Eukaryota; kingdom Metazoa; phylum Chordata; class Mammalia; order Artiodactyla; family Lipotidae; genus Lipotes; species Lipotes vexillifer. The sequence goes on along the minus strand of NW_006772955.1, from coordinate 474,750 downwards.
TGTTTTTGATAAAAAAAGTAATAAAATATGAAAATACTTTTTTGTTAAAGGAAATAAAAGTAACTTTATCCTAGTTTAGAGGTTACGTACAGGTTGTTTCAAAAAATAAAGGGGGGGCTTCCCTGGTGGTGCACTGGTTGAGAGTCCGCCTGCCGATGCAGGGGACACAGGTTCGTGCCCCCGTCAGGGAAGATCCCACATGCAGCGGAGCGGCTGGGCCCGTGACCCATGGCCGCTGAGCCTGCGCGTCCGGAGCCTGTGCTCCGCAACGGGAGAGACCACAACAGTGATGCCCGTGTACCGCAACAACAACAACAACAACAAAAGCGG